>NW_028225184.1:3818463-3831200 GCF_052327205.1 Somniosus microcephalus
GCACCGCCTACAAATTCAATTTTCTTTTTCATAATCCAGCCTGTACAGCGCATTTCTCCCATAAATCCAGACAGGCTGCTTCAGACCGCCATCACTACAGAATTATTATCCCACCCACAAACGACATGCTCTTTAGCAGCGGCATCAGATGTGACCAGTGCCGTCCCCCAGATATCTGTATTAGATCTTCAACTTTTCACAGTATTTATGATTGACTTGGATGGAGCAATAGATCGCTGTATATCGTGTTTTGAAGATCGCACTATGTTAGACGGTCCGCTCGTAGTGCAGTTGGGAAATGGAGCTAACCAAAGGGACAGAGACAGCCGAAGTAAGCCGGCAAAACAAAGGCAAATCCAGTTCACTGTACGCAAGTGTGACACCGCCCACTTTGGAACAAAGTAAGATAGTTCTGAGTATTTCCTAAATAATGTGAAGCTATTAACTGTTGAGGAGCAAAGAGGTTTATGAGTCCAGTTCACAAATCGTTATTAGCTAGTAGACATGGAGCAAAAGACATTCGATAATGTTCCGCATAAGGGACTTTTGGCTAAAGTTGAAACGCATGTAAGTGAAGGCAAATTATTGACCTGGTTAGGAAATTGTTTGGACGACAGGAGACTAAGTTTACGGATGATGATCAGGTACATTAATTGGCAGGATATGACGAGTGGTGTCTCTGAGGGATCACTTTTGGGGCTTCAACTATTCACCGATTTTATTAACGACTAACTTGATGGGATTGAGAGCCACACATCCAAGTTTGACGATGACAAAAAAGATAGGCGGCATTATAAGCAGTTTAGATGGAAGCAAGTCATTTCACCAGATATTCATAGATTAAGTGAATGGGCAAATTTTTGGCAAATATATTTAAATATTAGCAAGTTTGACGTTTACCACTGCCGATCTAAATAGGGGCATTTAGAATACACTCCTTATAATGTTAAGCTGAAACAGTTGAGATCCAAATAGACGTAAGTGTCCCTGTACATTTATCATTAAATTGTCATGGACAGGTACAGAAAAGATTCAAAAAGGCTCATTGAAAATGATACTTTTAAAAGTAGGATTACAATATAAGAGGGAGAAATTATGCCACAGCTATACAAAGCACTGGTTAGACCAAACCTGCGGCACTGTGTTCCGTTCTGGGCATCATAGCTTAGGAATGTAGTATAAGGATTAAAAAGTGAAGTGTCGATTTTCCAGAAGGATACATAGAGTCCAAGGGACAAATTACAGTGGGATATTGCACAAACTCGGGTTATATTCCCTGGAATTTAGAAGCTTAAGTGGTAATTTGATTGAAGTATTCACGATATTAAGTGGAACTGATAGTGTTGATAGCGAGAAGCTATTTCTGATGATTGACCCGTCTAGGAATAGGGGACATAGACTCAACATTAGATCCAAGCCTTTCAGGAGAGAGTTTGTGTGGCAGAAATGTGTAACACACTTCCGCAAACAGCAATTAAAGCTGGGTCAATTGTCAATTTTAAACTTGATATTGAGAGATGTTTGTTAACCAAAGGTATTAAGGAATCTGGAGAGAAGGGATGCAAACTGATATCGATCACAGATTTAATTGAATGGCAGAAAGGCTCGAGCCTACTCCTGTTGTTATTCTCTTTGTTAAAAGATCAAAGCACGAATGTAGAGATGAGTATCACGATTTAAAAGCAACGCTCGAACAGGGACTTGAACCCTGGACCCTCAAATTAAAAGTCTGATGTTTTATCGACTGAGCTACCCAGGCTTTTGCTAACCAAAGCTCACAGAAGTACTTTCATTGGCTGCAGTGCATCAATGCACCTCCTACAAATTCAATTTTCTTTTTCATAATCCAGCCTGTACAGCGCATTTCTCCCACAAATCCAGACAGACTGCTTCAGACCGCCATCACTACAGAATTATTATCCCACCCACAAACGACATGCTCTTTAGCAGCGGCATCAGATGTGACCAGTGCCATCCCCCAGATATCTGTATTAGATCTTCAACTTTTCACCGTATTTATGATTGACTTGGATGGAGCAATAGAGCGCTGTCGATCGTGTTTTGAAGATCGCACTATGTTAGACGGTCTGCTCGTAGTGCAGTTGGGAAATGGAGCTAACCAAATGGACAGAGACAGACACAGTAAGCCGGCAAAACAAAGGCAAATCCAGTTCACTGTACGCAAGTGTGACACCATCCACTTTGGAACAAGTAAGATAGTTCTGAGTATTTTCTAAATAATGTGAAGCTATTAACTGTTGAGGAGCAAAGAGGTTTATGAGCCCCAGTTCACAAATCATTATTAGCCAGTAGACATGGAGCAAAAGACATTCGATAATGTTCCGCATAAGGGACTTTTGGCTACAGTTGAAACGCATGTAAGTGAAGGCAAATTATTGACCTGGTTAGGAAATTGGTTGCACAACAGGAGACTAAGTTTACGGAATATGATCAGGTACATTAATTGGCAGGATATGACGAGTGGTGTCTCTGAGGGATCACTTTTGGGGCTTCAACTATTCACCGATTATATTAACGACTAACTTGATGGGATTGAGAGCCACACATCCAAGTTTGACGATGACAAAAAGGATAGGCCGCATTATAAGCAGTTTAGATGGAAGCAAGTCATTTGACCAGATATTCATAGATTAAGTGAATGGACAAATTTTTGGAAAATTGATTTAAATATTAGCAAGTTTGACGTGATCCACTACCGATCTAAATAGGGGCATTTAGAATACACTCCTTATAATGTTAAGCTGGAAAAAGTTGAGATCCAAATAGACGTAAGTGTCCCTGTACATATATCATTAAATGGTCATGGACAGGTACAGAAAAGATTCAAAAAGGCTAATTGAAAATCATACTTTTATCAGTAGGATTACAATATAAGAGGGAGAAATTATGCTACAGCTATACAAAGCACTGGTTAGACCACACCTGCGGCACTGTGTTCAGTTCTGGGCATCACAGCTTAGGAAGGTAGTATTAGGATTAAAAAGTGAAGTGTCGATTTACCAGAAGGATACATAGAGTCCAAGGGACAAATTACAGTGGGATATTGCACCAACTCGGGTTATATTACCTGGAATTTAGAAGTTTAAGTGGTGATTTGATTGAAGTATTCACGATATTAATTGGAACTGATAGTGTCGATAGCGAGAAGCTATTTCTGATGATTGACCCGTCTAGGAATAGGGGACATAGCCTCAACATTAGATCCAAGCCTTTCAGGAGAGAGTTTGTGTGGCAGAAATGTGTAACACACTTCCGCAAACAGCAATTAAAGCTGGGTCAATTGTCAATTTTAAACTTGATATTGAGAGATGTTTGTTAACCAAAGGTATTAAGGGATCTGGAGAGAAGAGGTGCAAACTGATATCGAACACAGATTTAATTGAATGGCAGAAAGGCTCGAGCCTACTCCTGTTGTTATTCTCTTTGTTAAAGGATCAAAGCACGAATGTAGAGATGAGTATCGTGATTTAAAAGCACCGCCCAAACAGGAACTTGAACTCTAAAACCCTCAGATTAAAAGTCTGATGCTCTACCGACTGAGCTATCCGGGCTTTTGTGAACCAAACCTCACAGAAGTACTTTCATTGGCAGCAGTGCATCATTGCACCTCCTACAAATTCAATTTTCTTGTCCATAATCCAGCCTGTAGAGCGCATTTCTCCCACAAATCCAAACAGACTGCTTCAGACCGCCATCACTACAGAATTATTATCCCACCCACAAACGACATGCTCTTTGGCAGCGGCGTCAGATGTTACAAGTGCCGTCCCCCAGATATCTCTATTAGATCTTCAACTTTACACCGTATTTATGATTGACTTGGATGGAGCAATAGATCGCTGTAGATCGTGTTTTGAAGATTGCACTATGTTAGACGGTCCGCTCGTAGAGCAGTTGGGAATTGCAGCTAACCAAATGGATAGAGACAGACACAGTAAGCCGGCAAAACAAAGGCAAATCCAGTTCACTGTGCACAAGTGTGACACCATCCACTTTGGAACAAAGTAAGATAGTTCTGAGTATTTTCTAAATAATGGGAAGTTATTAACTGTTGAGGAGCAAAGAGGTTTATGAGTCCCAGTTTACAAATCATTATTAGCTAGTAGATATGGAGCAAAAGACATTCGTTAAAGTTCTGCATAAGGGACTTTTGGCTAAAGTTGAAACGCATGTAAGTGAAGGCAAATTATTGACCTGGTTAGGAAATTGTTTGGACGACAGGAGACTAAGTTTACGGATGATGATCAGGTACATTAATTGGCAGGATATGACGAGTGGTGTCTCTGAGGGATCACTTTTGGGGCTTCAACTATTCACCGATTTTATTAACGACTAACTTGATGGGATTGAGAGCCACACATCCAAGTTTGACGATGACAAAAAAGATAGGCGGCATTATAAGCAGTTTAGATGGAAGCAAGTCATTTCACCAGATATTCATAGATTAAGTGAATGGGCAAATTTTTGGCAAATATATTTAAATATTAGCAAGTTTGACGTTTACCACTGCCGATCTAAATAGGGGCATTTAGAATACACTCCTTATAATGTTAAGCTGAAACAGTTGAGATCCAAATAGACGTAAGTGTCCCTGTACATTTATCATTAAATTGTCATGGACAGGTACAGAAAAGATTCAAAAAGGCTCATTGAAAATGATACTTTTAAAAGTAGGATTACAATATAAGAGGGAGAAATTATGCCACAGCTATACAAAGCACTGGTTAGACCAAACCTGCGGCACTGTGTTCCGTTCTGGGCATCATAGCTTAGGAATGTAGTATAAGGATTAAAAAGTGAAGTGTCGATTTTCCAGAAGGATACATAGAGTCCAAGGGACAAATTACAGTGGGATATTGCACAAACTCGGGTTATATTCCCTGGAATTTAGAAGCTTAAGTGGTAATTTGATTGAAGTATTCACGATATTAAGTGGAACTGATAGTGTTGATAGCGAGAAGCTATTTCTGATGATTGACCCGTCTAGGAATAGGGGACATAGACTCAACATTAGATCCAAGCCTTTCAGGAGAGAGTTTGTGTGGCAGAAATGTGTAACACACTTCCGCAAACAGCAATTAAAGCTGGGTCAATTGTCAATTTTAAACTTGATATTGAGAGATGTTTGTTAACCAAAGGTATTAAGGAATCTGGAGAGAAGGGATGCAAACTGATATCGATCACAGATTTAATTGAATGGCAGAAAGGCTCGAGCCTACTCCTGTTGTTATTCTCTTTGTTAAAAGATCAAAGCACGAATGTAGAGATGAGTATCACGATTTAAAAGCAACGCTCGAACAGGGACTTGAACCCTGGACCCTCAAATTAAAAGTCTGATGTTTTATCGACTGAGCTACCCAGGCTTTTGCTAACCAAAGCTCACAGAAGTACTTTCATTGGCTGCAGTGCATCAATGCACCTCCTACAAATTCAATTTTCTTTTTCATAATCCAGCCTGTACAGCGCATTTCTCCCACAAATCCAGACAGACTGCTTCAGACCGCCATCACTACAGAATTATTATCCCACCCACAAACGACATGCTCTTTAGCAGCGGCATCAGATGTGACCAGTGCCATCCCCCAGATATCTGTATTAGATCTTCAACTTTTCACCGTATTTATGATTGACTTGGATGGAGCAATAGAGCGCTGTCGATCGTGTTTTGAAGATCGCACTATGTTAGACGGTCTGCTCGTAGTGCAGTTGGGAAATGGAGCTAACCAAATGGACAGAGACAGACACAGTAAGCCGGCAAAACAAAGGCAAATCCAGTTCACTGTACGCAAGTGTGACACCATCCACTTTGGAACAAGTAAGATAGTTCTGAGTATTTTCTAAATAATGTGAAGCTATTAACTGTTGAGGAGCAAAGAGGTTTATGAGCCCCAGTTCACAAATCATTATTAGCCAGTAGACATGGAGCAAAAGACATTCGATAATGTTCCGCATAAGGGACTTTTGGCTACAGTTGAAACGCATGTAAGTGAAGGCAAATTATTGACCTGGTTAGGAAATTGGTTGCACAACAGGAGACTAAGTTTACGGAATATGATCAGGTACATTAATTGGCAGGATATGACGAGTGGTGTCTCTGAGGGATCACTTTTGGGGCTTCAACTATTCACCGATTATATTAACGACTAACTTGATGGGATTGAGAGCCACACATCCAAGTTTGACGATGACAAAAAGGATAGGCCGCATTATAAGCAGTTTAGATGGAAGCAAGTCATTTGACCAGATATTCATAGATTAAGTGAATGGACAAATTTTTGGAAAATTGATTTAAATATTAGCAAGTTTGACGTGATCCACTACCGATCTAAATAGGGGCATTTAGAATACACTCCTTATAATGTTAAGCTGGAAAAAGTTGAGATCCAAATAGACGTAAGTGTCCCTGTACATATATCATTAAATGGTCATGGACAGGTACAGAAAAGATTCAAAAAGGCTAATTGAAAATCATACTTTTATCAGTAGGATTACAATATAAGAGGGAGAAATTATGCTACAGCTATACAAAGCACTGGTTAGACCACACCTGCGGCACTGTGTTCAGTTCTGGGCATCACAGCTTAGGAAGGTAGTATTAGGATTAAAAAGTGAAGTGTCGATTTACCAGAAGGATACATAGAGTCCAAGGGACAAATTACAGTGGGATATTGTACCAACTCGGGTTATATTACCTGGAATTTAGAAGTTTAAGTGGTGATTTGATTGAAGTATTCACGATATTAATTGGAACTGATAGTGTCGATAGCGAGAAGCTATTTCTGATGATTGACCCGTCTAGGAATAGGGGACATAGCCTCAACATTAGATCCAAGCCTTTCAGGAGAGAGTTTGTGTGGCAGAAATGTGTAACACACTTCCGCAAACAGCAATTAAAGCTGGGTCAATTGTCAATTTTAAACTTGATATTGAGAGATGTTTGTTAACCAAAGGTATTAAGGGATCTGGAGAGAAGAGGTGCAAACTGATATCGAACACAGATTTAATTGAATGGCAGAAAGGCTCGAGCCTACTCCTGTTGTTATTCTCTTTGTTAAAGGATCAAAGCACGAATGTAGAGATGAGTATCGTGATTTAAAAGCACCGCCCAAACAGGAACTTGAACTCTAAACCCTCAGATTAAAAGTCTGATGCTCTACCGACTGAGCTATCCGGGCTTTTGTGAACCAAACCTCACAGAAGTACTTTCATTGGCAGCAGTGCATCATTGCACCTCCTACAAATTCAATTTTCTTGTCCATAATCCAGCCTGTAGAGCGCATTTCTCCCACAAATCCAAACAGACTGCTTCAGACCGCCATCACTACAGAATTATTATCCCACCCACAAACGACATGCTCTTTGGCAGCGGCGTCAGATGTTACAAGTGCCGTCCCCCAGATATCTCTATTAGATCTTCAACTTTACACCGTATTTATGATTGACTTGGATGGAGCAATAGATCGCTGTAGATCGTGTTTTGAAGATTGCACTATGTTAGACGGTCCGCTCGTAGAGCAGTTGGGAATTGCAGCTAACCAAATGGATAGAGACAGACACAGTAAGCCGGCAAAACAAAGGCAAATCCAGTTCACTGTGCACAAGTGTGACACCATCCACTTTGGAACAAAGTAAGATAGTTCTGAGTATTTTCTAAATAATGGGAAGTTATTAACTGTTGAGGAGCAAAGAGGTTTATGAGTCCCAGTTTACAAATCATTATTAGCTAGTAGATATGGAGCAAAAGACATTCGTTAAAGTTCTGCATAAGGGACTTTAGGCTAAAGTTGAAACGCATGACAGTGAAGGTAAATTATTGACCTGGTTAGGAAATTGGTTGCACGACAGGAGACTAAATTTACGGATGCTGATCAGGTACATTAATTGGCAGGATATGACGAGTGGTGTCTCTGAGGGATCACTTTTGGGGCTTCAACTATTCACCGATTTTATTAACGACTTACTTGATGGGATTGAGAGCCACACATCCAAGTTTGATGATGCCAAAAAGGATAGGCGGCATTATAAGCAGTTTAGATGGAAGCAATTCATTTGACCAGATATTCATAGATTAAGTGAATGGGCAAATTTTTGGCAAATTGATTTAAATATTAGCAAGTTTGACGTGATCCACTACCGATCTAAATAGGGGCATTTAGAATACACTCCTTATAATGTTAAGCTGGAAAGAGTTGAGATCCAAATAGACGTAAGTGTCCCTGTACATATCTCATTAAATGGTCATGGACAGGTACAGAAAAGATTCAAAAAGGCTAATTGAAAATGACACTTATATCTGTAGGATTACAATACAAGAGGGAGAAATTATGCCACAGCTATACAAAGCACTGGTTAGTCCACACCTGCGGCACTGTGTTCAGTTCTGGGCAAAACAGCTTAGGAAGGTAGTAGGATTAAAAAGTGAAGTGTCGATTTACCAGAAGGATACATAAAGTCCAAGGGACAAATTACAGTGGAATATTGCACAAACTCGGGTTATATTCCCTGGAATTTAGAAGCTTAAGTGGGGATTTGATTGAAGTCTTCACGATATTAAGTTGAACTGATAGTGTCGATAGCGAGAAGGTATTTCTGATGATTGACCCGTCTAGGAATAGGGGACATAGCCTCAACATTAGATCCAAGCCTTTCAGGAGAGAGAGTTTGTGTGGCAGAAATGTGCAACACACTTCCGCAAACAGCAATTAAAGCTGGGTCAATTGTCAATTTTAAACTTGATATTGAGAGATGTTTGTTAACCAGAGGTATTAACGGATCTGGAGAGAAGGGGTGCAAACTGATATCGATCACAGATTTAATTGAATGGCAGAAAGGCTCAAGGCCTACTCCTGTTGTTATTCTCTTTGTTAAAGAATCAAAGCGCGAATGTAGAGATGAGTATCGCGATTTAAAAGCAGCGCCCGAACAGGGACTTGAACCCTGGCCCCCTCATATGAAAAGTCTGCATGCTCTATCGACTGAACTATCCGGGCTCTTGCGAACGAAACCTCACAGAAGTACTTTCATTGGCTGCAGTGCATCATTGCACCTCCTACGAATTCAATTTTCTTGTCCATAATCCAGCCTGTACAGCGCATTTCTCCCACAAATTCAGACAGACTGCTTCAGACCGCCATCACTTCAGAAATATTAACCCACCCACAAACGACATGCCCTTTGGCAGCGGCGTCAGATATGACAAGTGCCGTCCCCCAGATATCTGCATTAGATCTTCAACTTTTCACCGTATTTATGATTGACTTGGATAGAGCAATAGATCGCTGTAGATCGTATTTTGAAGATCGCACTATGTTAGATGGTCCGCTCATAGTGCAGTTGGGAAATGGAGCTAACCAAAGGGACAGAGACAGCCGAAGTAAGCCGGCAAAGCAAAGGCAAATCCAGTTCACTGTGCGCAAGTGTGACGCCACCCACTTTGGAACAAAGTAAGATAGTTCTGAGCATTTTCTAAATAATGGGAAGCTATTAACTGTTGAGGAGCAATGAGGTTTATGAGTCCCAGTTCACAAATCATTATTAGCCAGTAGATATGGAGCAAAAGACATTTGATAAAGCTCCGCATAAGGGACTTTTGGCTAAAGTTGAAACGCATGTAAGTGAAGGCAAATTATTGACCTGGTTAGGAAATTGTTTGGATGACAGGAGACTAATTTACGGATGATGATCAGGTTCATTAATTGGCAGGATATGACGAGTGGTGTCTCTGGGGGATTACTTTTGGGGCTTCAACTATTCACCGATTTTATTAACGACTTACTTGATGGGATTGAGAGCCACACATCCAAGTTTGACGATGACAAAAAAGATAGGCGGCATTATAAGACATTTAGATGGAAGCAAGTCATTTGAACAGATACTAATAGATTCAGTGAATGGGCAAAACTGTGGCAAATTAATTTACATATTCGCAAGGGTGAAGTCGTTGTGAGTCAGTCAAGTGACCACTCAGAGTTCTTGGACAATACACAAAAAGGCAGCAGCAAGTATGTTTGAGCAATAGATTAGATTTATTAAGGTTACAGCGTAATTAATACTTAACATTAGGCGATAGCAAAACGAATAGCTCGCAGCCTTTCGCCTCTGGTGTCCTTTGTACACAGGCAACATCGTCGTAAGTCTGTTCCTTTTCTTCACAGCAAATGTCTGTGTGAACTTGTTCTTTGAGTATTGAGGTTTTAACCCATTCCTTATCAACAGTTCCTTTGGCCATGTCCATATATGGTCTTTAACAAAATTACCTTTTTCAATTGTTTCTAATGGTCAAAATACCATTGTCACTCAGGTTAAGGATAGTAACCTGGCCTCTCCTTTTCCAGTATATATCCATTAACCCTGTTCTGCTGTCGTGTTATCTTGTTTATAGCTTTTCACCCCATTGGAATTTACTTTATGCTTTCATTCCATTGCCTCTCTGGTACAAGGCCTTTATACCAAGGGCCCATATCATTCTGCTGTCTCACTTGTCTCGAGTTATCCAGACTATCTCACTTTAATCTACCAGATAAATACCTTAACATCCATGATCTCTCTGATTTTATTGGAATTTATACCAATTATCCTTTAAATATTGTTGTAAATAGTTTTGTTAAGCGAATTCTAACTTCTATTCAGCATTGTAACATGGTTTTCTTAGCAATTTAATGATCTGACCTTCACTCGCAATCTATAGCTGCTTCTTATCAAAGCTTAGTCAAAATTGCTTTTGGCTCTCCTCCCAGCTGCATTCTGAACAAGTCTTAACTTTTTAGTTACTCAGGTGTAATTATGGGTAATATTAATTGGTCAATGGCTCCACTTGAAGTTATACATAAATGATTCTCATCTACTAAATATCAGTAAATATCGGCCTGCCTCGAGGATGAAATGTTTTAAACATTGATTCCTCGACTACCTCAATCTACTTTCTGCCAAGCATTTCTGTAAGTCTAAGTTATGAATAGTCATTGCACGCCTAGAAACTATGGGTTATCATACACAGATAACATATCATAATCAATACAATAAACTTTAATATCATTTGGATAGGTAAGACTGCCATATAAATCATTCTGTACAGTGGGTGTTGTCCCACCTTATATGTGGTTTACCACCAACTGCTACTCCCAAGGTCTATAATCACACTCTGGGTTCTATCATTGCTTTGTTGCATCTGGACTAAGTGTCTTTGTGAAGTTGAAGTTCTCTCTATAATGGCTTTACGATTTAAGGATAGGGGTGGAATTGGATGTCCAAAGATAACCACTGCTCTCAGGGCTTCTGCTTGCATTGAAAAGTTCACTCTCAGTTCGGTAATATTGTGAATTATTACAGGTCGGTGGGTTTGGCTGCCTATTCAGACCGTTTGTGTGGGGTTAAAGCAAAAGGTAGGTTAGTCTATTGGACTTTCATCCTGCCCATGTTGGTATGATTTAGCACGAGTGGTGACGCAATAGTTGCCCATTTGTAGATAAACATAATTTATCTGGTCTAATCCCCATCTCTGCTCATTCATACTACAGAGGGGTGAGTCTCAGTCTAGTGTGAACCCACAGACTTGGTGTCCTGACCTCTGCTCATTCATACTACAGAGGGGTGAGTCTCAGTCTAGCATGAACCCACAGACTTGGTGTCCTGACCTCTGCTCATTCATACTACAGAGGGGTGAGTCTGAGTCTGCTGTGAACCCACAGGCTGGCCGATTTGTTTTCCTCACATCGCACCTGCACATGTAAACCCCACTATATTCGGTGCAACACCCCATATTTGGACTGTCCCAGGTATTATTAATCAGGGTGGGGGGCGGGGGGCGGTGATGCAAAAGACTTATGGAACCTTTCTTCCAGCATCCCTGTCGATTCCACCGTAAATACTACCCAAGGACACATCGTGTGCACCTGCGGCAGCCACAGTACGACAGGAACGATTGGCTGACTGTCATAATCCCCCTTTCCTCTCACTAAATATGCTAATCCCTGTTTTCTTGCCTCCTTTACATTATAGTCCTTATCATAATGGAGCCACGTCCTAATCATGATATCTTTGATAAATGAGGGGACTCGGTTACGTTCTATTTCAGTTAACCGTGCCGTCACATGGTCCATCATGTAACTCCCATAAATTAAACATACCATAGCACTTGAGATGTCTTGTTCTGTTTTACTAATCCCTCTTGTTAAAATGGTGCTGAATTTGTCGGTATATTTATGTTTCATCTCGTGTGGTTATCAGCATATACTCCACTTCCTGTTTGGTGTCTGAATCTCCCTTATTCATGTTTGATAGAAGGCCTTTCACCTATCTCCTCATTACCTCGTCATGTTCCCACATAGTTTCTATATCTACCCTGT
This sequence comes from Somniosus microcephalus, assembly GCF_052327205.1. NCBI lineage: Eukaryota > Metazoa > Chordata > Chondrichthyes > Squaliformes > Somniosidae > Somniosus > Somniosus microcephalus. Next base: position 3,830,829 of record NW_028225184.1, read on the forward strand.
TCGAGGCAGCGGTTCCTGCGGTGGCTCCTATCCCTAGCCATTTCCCCAGGCATCTATTTTTCTCAAGTGGCTAATATTATGACCTGAAATGTTGACCATTGCAAAAGTCTGTTTTACATCCCTCGAACGCCATCTGTCTTGAGCATGGTTCTTATCTAAAAAATCCTTTTCCATTTTCCACACCAAGTGGTCATAATATCCATGGTGTCCTGTAGGAGATAATTTTCCAGGAAAGGGAATATCTGTAAAATTTAAGATTACTGGGATAATTTTGCACCGAGCATCACTACACAACTGTATATAGGTACGGTGACAACCAATCTGATTGATGGTCCTTTTATTATTAATGGGCATCACTTATTTTTATGTTTG
>NW_028225184.1:3831700-3882238 GCF_052327205.1 Somniosus microcephalus
CAACTTACCCTGCACCTCCACCCATCTCTCTCTATATTATCACATCCCCATCACTCTGCCTTCCCCACCCTACTCCTGAACATCCTTACTCTCACCAACTTACCCTGCACCTCCACCCATCTCTCTCCTATATTATCACATCCCCATCACTCTGCCTTCCCCACCCTACTCCTGAACATCCTTACTCTCACCAACTTACCCTGCACCTCCACCCATCTCTCTCTATATTATCACATCCCCATCACTCTGCCTTCCCCACCCTACTCCTGAACATCCTTACTCTCACCAACTTACCCTGCACCTCCACCCATCTCTCTCTATATTATCACATCCCCATCACTCTGCCTTCCCCACCCTACTCCTGAACATCCTTACTCTCACCAACTTACCCTGCACCTCCACCCATCTCTCTCTATATTATCACATCCCCATCACTCTGCCTTCCCCACCCTACTCCTGAACATCCTTACTCTCACCAACTTACCCTGCACCTCCACCCATCTCTCTCTATATTATCACATCCCCATCACTCTGCCTTCCCCACCCTACTCCTGAACATCCTTACTCTCACCAACTTACCCTGCACCTCCACCCATCTCTCTCTATATTATCACATCCCCATCACTCTGCCTTCCCCACACTACTCCTGAACATCCTTACTCTCACCAACTTACCCTGCACCTCCACCCATCTCTCTCTATATTATCACATCCCCATCACTCTACCTTCCCCACCCTACTCCTGAACATCCTTACTCTCACCAACTTACCCTGCACCTCCACCCATCTCTCTCTATATTATCACATCCCCATCACTCTGCCTTCCCCACCCTACTCCTGAACATCCTTACTCTCACCAACTTACCCTGCACCTCCACCCATCTCTCTCTATATTATCACATCCCCATCACTCTGTCTTCCCCACCCTACTCCTGAACATCCTTACTCTCACCAACTTACCCTGCACCTCCACCCATCTCTCTCTATATTATCACATCCCCATCACTCTGCCTTCCCCACCCTACTCCTGAACATCCTTACTCTCACCAACTTACCCTGCACCTCCACCCATCTCTCTCTATATTATCACATCCCCATCACTCTGCCTTCCCCACCCTACTCCTGAACATCCTTACTCTCACCAACTTACCCTGCACCTCCACCCATCTCTCTCTATATTATCACATCCCCATCACTCTGCCTTCCCCACCCTACTCCTGAACATCCTTACTCTCACCAACTTACCCTGCACCTCCACCCATCTCTCTCTATATTATCACATCCCCATCACTCTGCCTTCCCCACCCTACTCCTGAACATCCTTACTCTCACCAACTTACCCTGCACCTCCACCCATCTCTCTGTATATTATCACATCCCCATCACTCTGCCTTCCCCACCCTACTCCTGAACATCCTTACTCTCACCAACTTACCCTGCACCTCCACCCATCTCTCTCTATATTATCACATCCCCATCACTCTGCCTTCCCCACCCTACTCCTGAACATCCTTACTCTCACCAACTTACCCTGCACCTCCACCCATCTCTCTCTATATTATCACATCCCCATCACTCTGCCTTCCCCACCCTACTCCTGAACATCCTTACTCTCACCAACTTACCCTGCACCTCCACCCATCTCTCTCCATATTATCACATCCCCATCACTCTGCCTTCCCCACCCTACTCCTGAACATCCTTACTCTCACCAACTTACCCTGCACCTCCACCCATCTCTCTCTATATTATCACATCCCCATCACTCTGCCTTCCCCACACTACTCCTGAACATCCTTAATCTCACCAACTTACCCTGCACCTCCACCCATCTCTCTCTATATTATCACATCCCCATCACTCTGCCTTCTCCACCCTACTCCTGAACATCCTTACTCTCACCAACTTACCATGCACCTCCACACATCTCTCTCTATATTATCACATCCCCATCACTCTGCCTTCTCCAACCTACACCTGAACATCCTTACTCTCACCAACTTACCCTGCACCTCCACCCATCTCTCTCGATATTATCACATCCCCATCACTCTGCCTTCTCCACCCTACTCCTGAACATCCTTACTCTCACCAACTTACCCTGCACCTCCACCCATCTCTCTCTATATTATCACATCACCATCACTCTGCCTTCCCCACCCTACTCCTGAACATCCTTACTCTCACCAACTTACCCTGCACCTCCACCCATCTCTCTCTATATTATCACATCCCCATCACTCTGCCTTCTCCACCCTACTCCTGAACATCCTTACTCTCACCAACTTACCCCGCACCTCCACCCATCTCTCTCTATATTATCACATCCCCATCACTCTGCCTTCCCCACCCTACTCCTGAACATCCTTACTCTCACCAATTTACCCCGCACCTCCACCCATCTCTCTCTATATTATCACATCCCCATCACTCTGCCTTCCCCACCCTATCCTGAACATCCTTACTCTCACCAACTTACCCTGCACCTCCACCCATCTCTCTCTATATTATCACATCACCATCACTCTGCCTTCCCCACCCTACTCCTGAACATCCTTACTCTCACCAACTTACCCTGCACCTCCACCCATCTCTCTCTATATTATCACATCCCCATCACTCTGCCTTCCCCACCCTACTCCTGAACATCCTTACTCTCACCAGCTTACCCTGCACCTCCACCCATCTCTCTCTATATTATCACATCCCCATCACTCTGCCTTCCCCACCCTACTCCTGAACATCCTTACTCTCACCAACTTACCCTGCACCTCCACCCATCTCTCTCTATATTATCACATCCCCATCACTCTGCCTTCCTCACCCTACTCCTGAACATCCTTACTCTCACCAACTTACCTTGCACCTCCACCCATCTCTCTGTATATTATCACATCCCCATTAGTCTGCCTTCCCCACCCTACTCCTGAACATCCTTACTCTCACCAACTTACCCTGCACCTCCACCCATCTCTCTCTATATTATCACATCCCCATCACTCTGCCTTCCCCACCCTACTCCTGAACATCCTTACTCTCACCAACTTACCCTGCACCTCCACCCATCTCTCTCTATATTATCACATCCCCATCACTCTGCCTTCCCCACCCTACTCCTGAACATCCTTACTCTCACCAACTTACCTTGCACCTCCACCCATCTCTCTCTATATTATCACATCCCCATCACTCTGCCTTCCCCACCCTACTCCTGAACATCCTTACTCTCACCAACTTACCCTGCACCTCCACCCATCTCTCTCTATATTATCACATCCCCATCACTCTGCCTTCCCCACCCTACTCCTGAACATCCTTACTCTCACCAACTTACCTTGCACCTCCACCCATCTCTCTCTATATTATCACATCCCCATCACTCTGCCTTCCCCACCCTACTCCTGAACATCCTTACTCTCACCAACTTACCCTGCACCACCACCCATCTCTCTCTGTATTATCACATCCCCATCACTCTGCCTTCCCCACCCTACTCCAGAACATCCTTACTCTCACCAACTTACCCTGCACCTCCACCCATCTCTCTCTATATTATCACATCCCCATCACTCTGCCTTCCCCACCCTACTCCTGAACATCCTTACTCTCACCAACTTACCCTGCACCTCCACCCATCTCTCTCTATATTATCACATCCCCATCACTCTGCCTTCCCCACCCTACTCCTGAACATCCTTACTCTCACCAACTTACCCTGCACCTCCACCCATCTCTCTCTATATTATCACATCCCCATCACTCTGCCTTCCCCACCCTACTCCTGAACATCCTTACTCTCACCAACTTACCCTGCACCTCCACCCATCTCTCTCTATATTATCACATCCCCATCACTCTGCCTTCCCCACCCTACTCCTGAACATCCTTACTCTCACCAAGTTACCCAGCACCTCCACCCATCTCTCTCTATATTATCACATCCCCATCACTCTGCCTTCCCCACCCTACTCCTGAACATCCTTACTCTCACCAACTTACCCTGCACCTCCCCCCATCTCTCTCTATATTATCACATCCCCATCACTCTGCCTTCCCCACCCTACACCTGAACATCCTTACTCTCACCAACTTACCCTGCACCTCCACCCATCTCTCTCTATAGTATCACATCCCCATCACTCTGCCTTCCCCACCCTACTCCTGAACATCCTTACTCTCACCAACTTACCCTGCACCTCCACCCATCTCTCTCTATATTATCACATCCCCATCACTCTGCCTTCCCCACCCTACTCCTGAACATCCTTACTCTCACCAACTTACCCTGCACCTCCACCCATCTCTCTCTATATTATCACATCCCCATCACTCTGCCTTCCCCACCCTACTCCTGAACATCCTTACTCTCACCAACTTACCCTACACCTCCACCCATCTCTCTCTATATTATCACATCCCCATCACTCTGCCTTCCCCACCCTACTCCTGAACATCCTTACTCGCACCAACTTACCCTGCACCTCCACCCATCTCTCTCTATATTATCACATCCCCATCACTCTGCCTTCCCCACCCTACTCCTGAACATCCTTACTCTCACCAACTTACCCTGCACCTCCACCCATCTCTCTCTATATTATCACATCCCCATCACTCTGCCTTCCCCACCCTACTCCTGAACATCCTTACTCTCACCAACTTACCCTGCACCTCCACCCATCTCTCTCTATATTATCACATCCCCATCACTCTGCCTTCTCCACCCTACTCCTGAACATCCTTACTCTCACCAACTTACCCTGCACCTCCACCCATCTCTCTCTATATTATCACATCCCCATCTCACGAGCCACCCCTCACACTCACCCTAGTCCAATCATACCAACTAACAACACACAAGGATAGGCAATTGTGTGTTTTAGCCAATGTTCATGTGAAGTTTCTGTTAATGTGGTGTCAAACATTGAAATCTTTATTTTCAACACTTTCCGTTCTTCGACAGATTTGTGTACATGTTTGGAAGTGGCTTAGTGAGTTGCAGTGAATGGTGAGACATAACGGAACTCCTCGCAATGTTGATGAGTGTGACAGGAATGGTTTGGACATTGTAGGGATGCTTTGTGTTGTTGGTGTGGGCTGGTGTTAACCTGGCGCATCATGTGTCATCCAGGGCGAGCAGCACCAAGTGAAGAAATTCTGGCCATGGTGAGGCCATCTCTGGTGACCCGGTCAGCAATGTGGCCGGGTGTTGATGCCCTCTGTGCTGTGCAGCATCAGGACTTGTGGAGAAGGTTGGTGTTGTTGTTGGTGCTGCTGGTGTGCCTGGTGCTGCTGGTGTTGGGGCTGATCGTGGTGAGACTCTGAGGCCCAAGGTGAGACAGTATAAACCAGACCCATGCTGGTGTAATAGATGGCAGGTGAACTTGAGATATCAGAAGCTATCTGTTAATGGTGAGAGAGGTTGTTCCAATGAGGTGACACTGGATAGAGAGTTTGCTCCAAACACTTGCAACCTGCATAAAGCTCAATCTGTCTTCCAAATGCAGTAAGCAACAGCTTCTGAGCTTGGAAAGTGAACAACTGTGAGATGGGAGCTTTTATAGCACATTTCCAGCTGTCAAGTAATGAAATGATTCCATGGCCTTTCAAATCCCGCCCTGGTTACCTGACGTGATCCCCGAGCAGCGTGGACCACAGGAACATAGGGTCTGATGAAAGGGAGGAACTGAAAGAAATCAGTATTTGTCGGGGAATGGTGTTAGGGAAATTGATGGGATTGAAGGCCGATAAATCCCCAGGGCCTGATAATCTACATCCTAGGGTACTTAAGGAAGTGGCCCTAGAAATAGTAGATGCATTGCTGATCATCTGCCAACATTTGATGGAATCTGGAACAGTACCCATGGATTGGAGGGTAGCTAATGTTACCCCACTGTTCAAAAAAGGTGGTAGAGAGAAAACAGGGAATTACATCGGTAAGCCTGACATCGGTAGTGAGGAAAATGCTAGAGTCCATTATAAAAGATGTAATAGCAGAGCACTTGGAAAACAGTGACAGGATCGGACAAAGTCAACATGGATTTACAAAAGGTAAATCGTGCTTGAATAATCTACTGGAATTTTTTGAGGATGTAACTAGTAAAATAGATAAGGGAGAACCAGTGGATGTGGTGTATTTGGACTTTCAGAAAGCTTTCGATAAGGTCCCACATGAGAGATTAGCGTGTAAAGTTAAGGCACATGGGATTGGGGGCAAGGTGTTGACTTGGATAGAGAACTGGTTGGCAGATAGAAAGCAAAAAGAGTTGGAATAAACGGGTCTTTTTCTGAGAGGCAGGCAGTGACTAGTGGGGTACCGCAGGGATCGGTCCTTGGACCCCAGCTATTCACAATATATATTAATGATCTAGACAAGGGAACTAGATGTAATATCTCCAAATTTGCAGATGACACAAAGCTGGGTGGGCGTGTGTGTTGTGAGGAGGATGCCGAGAAACTACAGGATGATTTGGACAGGTTGGGTGATTGTATTGCATCTGCCATGCTTCTGCCCAATGTGGATGAATGTGAGGTTATCCACTTTGGTGTCAAAAACAGGAAGGCAGATTATTATCTGAATGGCAATAGATTGGGAGAAGGGGAAGTGCAATGAGACCTGGGTGTCCTTGTGCACCAGTCGCTGAAGGTAAGCATGCAGGTACAGCAGGCGGTTAAGAAGGCAAATGGTATGTTGGCCTTCATAGTGAGAGGGTTTGAGTACAGGAACAAGGATGTCTTGCTGCAGTTGTACAGGGCCTTGGTGAGACCACACCTTGAGTACTGTGTGCAGTTTTGGTCACCTCATCTGAGGAAGGATATTCTTGCCATGGAAGGAGTTCAGCGAAGATTCACCAGACTGATACCTGGGATGGCAGGAATGACGTATGAAGAGAAATTGGGTCGATTGGGCTTGTGCTCGCTGGAGTTTAGAAGAATGAGAGGGGATCTCATTGAAATTTATAAAATTCTAACAGGACTAGTCAGACTAGATGCAGGAAGGATGTTCCCGATGGCGGGGGAGTCCATAACCAGGGGTCACAGTCTAAGGATAAGGGGTAGACCTTTTAGGACAGAAATGAGGAGGAATTTCTTCACCCAGAGTGTGGTGAACCTGTGGAATTCTCTACCACAGAAGGCAGCAGAGGCCAATTCATTAAATATATTCAAGAAGGAGTTGGATATATTTCTTAAGGCTAAAGGGATCAAGGGGTATGGGGAGAAGGCAGGGACAGGGTACTGAATTTGGATGATCAGCCATGATCGCATTGAATGGCGGAGCAGGCTCGAGGGGCCGATTGGCCGACTCCTGCTCCTATCTTCTATGTTTCTATGTAAACTCTGAAGGCGAGCTGAAAATAGTTGTTACTGTAATCCTCTGTTAACAAGGTTATAATGACCTGAATTGCCTCCCCCGCCGCTACGTGTCGGGTCTGCTCTGCTCTGACAGACCCGACATTTGGGAAAGGCACGTGGTGGCGGGTTGACAGCGAGGTCCCGACCCGCTGAGGAAAAATCCATTTTCCCACCCGACCCGCCACTGATCGCGCCCGCTGACCCCTGCGAAATTCCCCCCTCACTGGGAATGTATCTCACTCTGTCCAACTGCCCATATATTCAGGGACTGTCCGTTAATGTATTTATTAAATAAAGTGCTGTCTGTGTGGAGCCTTTAAATGTCCCTCAGTCCGGTCTCATTCCCTGATGATCAGAATTACCCTCCTGGAGCTCAGTGACCGGCCTCGTCATGTTTGGAGAAACTTGTCTCAGTTCTGCTGCTCCTTAAATCCCGGATTTTATGGGAATCGGTCGATTTTTTCAGAATTAAATGATAAAGCGGTGATTCCCTGTGCTTTATACTCTGTACATTATATTAATCTGTATATCATCTCGGGGTGAGTTATATTGTGAAACGCTCACTGCTGCTGTAAAATCCGCCCCCCAGGATTTTATATAACAAGGAGAATTAATTCTGAAATAAAAACAGGAAATGCTGGAAATACCCAGCAGGTCAGGCAGCATCTAGAGAGAGAGAAACAGAGTTAATGTTTCAGGACAAGGACCCCTCGTCAGAACTGGAACAAGTTACAGATGTAACAGATGTTTAAGCAAGTGTCGGGGCCGGGAAAGGTGGGGGGAGCGGAGGACAGAACAAAAGGGAAGGTCTGTGATAGGGTGGAAGACAGGAGAGATTAAATGTGGAGGCTGGTGGGGTGAAAGGTGAAGACAAGGGGAACCTATCGTGGTTCTGGGAGGGAGGGGCAGGGGTGAGAGCAGAAGTGTGGGAAACAGAACAGACACGGTCAAGAGCCGCGTCAACCACGGTAGAGGGGAATCCTCGGTTGAGGGAAAAGGAAGACATGTCGGAAGCACTGGATGGAACGTGGCATCATCAGAAAAACTGGGAGAATGGGCCAGCGTCCTTACAGGAAGTGAGGTGGGAGGAAGTGTATTCCAGGTAGCTGTGGGAGTCAGAGGGCTTATAGTGAATGTTTGTCAATAGCAGCAAGAGAGTTTATTCTGTCCCGTTACAAGTTTTAAATGTCCCTGTGCTCCTAGTTTATAGGGGAGGGGAATCTCTCACTTTATTCCCATTATTAAACTGGCTCTACATTTATTTTGGTGTAACTGGCCCGGCAGTTTTTGGGGAATTTTTGAAGTTCCCTCCCCGAGCGGGGCCTCACACACAGGGGGCAGATTATGGGGTATTCTCGGGTTCACTGCCCCCGGTTTACCCAGGAGCCGCCCGCTGTGTGCGAGGCCCCACCGCTGGCCGGTGTGTGTCTGTACTCCGGTTAGATTGGAACCTTTTCACCGGCAGGTTTAAGATTCTGAATATCAATCTTTACTCAATGTTCAGGACTGTGAATAATTGTAAACATTTACAGCTGAAAGAATTCCCGATTCCCCAATATTCCCAATCCAGGAAACTACCCCCTCGACAGGACACACTCTGCACGGTATTGGAGTAAATATCGAACTGTTAGTGATTTAAACTCGGGTTTCTCTCCTGTTTCTAGTTGAAATGGTGGATGTGGAAAATATTTTAAATTAATTTTATCTTTACTGCCAGATTCTATTTTATGTTTATCTTCCGCTATCCAGTCTTATTAAATGTGACTTATTGTAATTATCAGACTCTCAGTGACCTGTATCTGCTGATCCGATAAAGACTGTAAAATCCCTACTTGTTCACAAGGATCCATTTTAGATTCTCCAGTCCTTAGGGAATTACTGACCGATCATATTATTGGTCATATTTGTGTTGAATCCGCTTCTCCCTGGTTTAACTGAACTGTTTGTTTCCCTACATTACGGAGCAACACAATCCGTGACTGTTCTACAATTCACCCAACAGTTAGAGACAAATAAACAGTTACCTCAACACCCGGCATTTGTGCAGTATGGGCCCCAGCCGCTGGAGTCCTTCACACTGAATGGAGCAACAACACAATCCGTGACTGTTCTACAATTCACCCAACAGTTAGAGACAAATAAACAGTTACCTCAACACCTGGCATTTGTGCAGTATGGGTCCCAGCCGCTGGAGTCCTTCACACTGAATGGAGCAGCCGCCTAGATCGAGGTCCTTTATTGTATCACAGAGTCCAATGATGTGAGACAGGACCGCACAGTCAATCGGGGTCAATGTCAATTTAACAAAATGTAAGTCTTTCCACAGATCCCACTGTGATCCGAGCCAGTGCTTTATTCTGAGACTCAAACAGGTAGTGGAATGTGTTCAGGAGGTCCCTTTTACCAGTTTCACTCCCTGTGTTTCCAATCTGTCCTTCAATCTTCTCCTTCACCCAGTCAATCACTCGGCAGGTGGTTTGATGAAGAAATGGACCCAGAAACTCCTCCAGGGGCCGAGCTGCCTGTGGGGAGGAGAGACCAGCAACAAAACGGAGAAATATCTCAAATCGCCCATCTTCCTTGCTGTGGGCTTCTCTGAGGAGTTTCAGGATGTCCCCAGAATCTGGAGTCAGGAATTGTGCGAGTGCGGCTACAAACTCTTGGATGGTGAGGTGTGGGAATGTGTACACCACGCTCTGGACAGATTCATCTCTCTCCAAAAGTTCCATCATGAACCCAGACAGGAACTGGGAAGGTTGTAGATTGTACTTGACCAAATCTCCATTTCCAAACACAATCTTCTTCTCGGAGACTCCTGTGAAGGCCATCTCACCAAGCTTCAGTAACACATCACGGGGGCTTTCAATCTCTCGGCCATGGTTTTTCAGAATGTTGTAAATATAGTAGGAATATAGTTGGGTGATGGTCTTGGGAACTCGCTGATTCCTGTCTCTTTGTGTAAAGAAGGGGCCCAGTGACAGACCGAGGATCCAGCAGTAGGAAGGGTTGTAGCTCATGGTGTACAGGATCTCGTTCTCCTCCACGTGTTTGAAAACAGCTGCTGCCACCGTCTGATCTTCAAAAAACTTGTTGAAATATTCCTTCCGTTCTTCACCAACAAATCCCAGGATTTCAGCCCAGACACTGATCTCAGCCTTTTCCAATAAATGTAATGCAGTGGGGCGGCTGGTCACTAGCACTGAACATCCTGGGAGCAGCTTGTGCTGTATTAAACTGTACACAATGTCAGACACTTCACACCAGTCTTCAGGATCTGTGCACATGTGCTGAGGTTCAGTATTTCTCAGATTGTCAGCAAAATCGATACTGTCCTTGAATTCATCCAAACCATCGAATATAAACAGCAATCCCTCTTGGTTCTTCCAGAGCTCCCTAAGAATATTCCCAAAGTAAGGATACTGACCCAGTATCAGATTCCTCAGGTTTATTCTACAGTTAATAGCGTTCAAATCCCGGAATTTAAAACTGAAAACAAATTGAAAGTTTGGGTATATTTTCCCAGTGGCCCAGTCATGAACAATCTTTTGTACCATTGTTGTTTTTCCAATCCCCGGGACTCCGCTCACTGCTCCTGAACTCCCCCGTACTTCACTCACTGCTCCTGAACTCCCAGATTTGGATCGCCAGAAGATATCCATGATTTTCTGAAACAAACCCCCTCTCTGAGAAAAACAGCTGTGGAACAATTGATCAGTTCGGATTTTTTCCAGCTCTCCCCGGAGATGTTCCTCTCTCCACTCTTCATGGTCTCGGCCTCTTGCCAGCAGTTCATGTTCTACAAGTGTCCGATCTCGAACAGTAGAAATGACCGTTAGCTCAGCGTATCGATCAACCAGCTGGAAAATCTTAACCTTCTCCTTTATTAGGATAGTGTTCAGTCTCAGTGTTTCAGTTTGTTCCCGGAGTGTTTCCTTGTGTTTCTGCTGAACATCTTCAATTAGAACAGACAGAAAGTGGTTCTCAGTATTTGCACTGACATAAAAACAACTTCTCAATGCCATTTCACTATTCAGTAAAATAACGCAAGATTAAACTGGCAATTTCGATAGAGATGTGTGTAGAAATTAAAACTCAGTTAGTAGCTGAGAACTGCTTCAAATCCTCACGTGATTCTAATATTTACTGGGAAATAGGGCAGAGGATATCAGTGGGATATGGACAGAGTGCGAATGGTCAAATGTACCAGTGCTTATGTATCAGACCTTGGGCAGGTTATCTGGGGCATTGTGTGAATTGGGACTGGGACAGACTGTGAATGGACGGATGTCCCACTGTTACTGTATCAGACCGTGGGCAGGTTATCTGGGGCATTGTGTGAATTGGGAGTGGGACAGACTGTGAATGGTCAAGTGTCCCACTGTTACTGTATCAGACCTTGGGCAGGTTATCTGGGGCAGTGTGAATTGGGAGTGGGACAGACTGTGAATGGTCAAGTGTCCCACTGTTATTGTATCAGACCTTGGGCAGGTTATCTGGGGCAGTGTGAATTGGGAGTGGGACACACTGTGAATGGTCAAGTGTCCCACTGTTACTGTATCAGACCTTGGGCAGGTTATCTGCGGCATTGTGTGAATTGGGAGTGGGACAGGCTGTGAATGGTCAAGTGTCCCATTGTTACTGTATCAGACCTTGGGCAGGTTATCTGCGGCATTGTGTGAATTGGGAGTGGGACAGGCTGTGAATGGTCAAGTGTCCCATTGTTACTGTATCAGACCTTGGGCAGGTTATCTGGGGCATTGTGTGAATTGGGAGTGGGACAGACTGTGAATGGTCAAGTGTCCCACTGTTACTGTATCAGACCTTGGGCAGGTTATCTGCGGCATTGTGTGAATTGGGAGTGGGACAGGCTGTGAATGGTCAAGTGTCCCATTGTTACTGTATCAGACCTTGGGCAGGTTATCTGGTGCATTGTGTGAATTGGGAGTGGGACAGACTGTGAATGGTCAAGTGTCCCACTGTTACTGTATCAGACCTTGGGCAGGTTATCTGGGGCATTGTGTGAATTGGGAGTGGGACAGACTGTGAATGGTCAAGTGTCCCACTGTTACTGTATCAGACCTTGGGCAGGTTATCTGGGGCATTGTGTGAATTGGGAGTGGGACAGACTGTGAATGGTCAAGTGTCCCACTGTTACTGTATGAGACCTTGGGCAGGTTATCTGGGGCATTGTGTGAATTGGGAGTGGGACAGACTGTGAATGGTCAAGTGTCCCACTGTTACTGTATCAGACCTTGGGCAGGTTATCTGGGGCATTGTGTGAATTGGGAGTGGGACACACTGTGAATGGTCAAGTGTCCCACTGTTACTGTATCAGACCTTGGGCAGGTTATCTGGGGCATTGTGTGAATTGGGAGTGGGACAGACTGTGAATGGTCAAGTGTCCCCCTGTTACTGTATCAGACCTTGGGCAGGTTATCTGGGGCATTGTGTGAATTGGGAGTGGGACAGACTGTGAATGGTCAAGTGTCCCACTGTTACTGTATCAGACATTGGGCAGGTTATCTGGGGCATTGTGTGAATTGGGACTGGGACAGACTGTGAATGGTCAAGTGTCCCACTGTTACTGTATCAGACCTTGGGCAGGTTATCTGGGGCATTGTGTGAATTGGGAGTGGGACACACTGTGAATGGTCAAGTGTCCCACTGTTACTGTATCAGACCTTGGGCAGGTTATCTGGGGCATTGTGTGAATTGGGAGTGGGACAGACTGTGAATGGTCAAGTGTCCCACTGTTACTGTATGAGACCTTGGGCAGGTTATCTGGGGCATTGTGTGAATTGGGAGTGGGACAGACTGTGAATGGTCAAGTGTCCCACTGTTACTGTATCAGACATTGGGCAGGTTATCTGGAGCATTGTGTGAATTGGGAGTGGGACACACTGTGAATGGTCAAGTGTCCCACTGTTATTGTATCAGACCTTGGGCAGGTTATCTGGGGCATTGTGTGAATTGGGAGTGGGACAGACTGTGAATGGTCAAGTGTCCCACTGTTACTGTATCAGACCTTGGGCAGGTTATCTGGGGCATTGTGTGAATTGGGAGTGGGACAGACTGTGAATGGTCAAGTGTCCCACTGTTACTGTATCAGACATTGGGCAGGTTATCTGGGGCATTGTGTGAATTGGGACTGGGACAGACTGTGAATGGTCAAGTGTCCCACTGTTACTGTATCAGACCTTGGGCAGGTTATCTGGGGCATTGTGTGAATTGGGAGTGGGACACACTGTGAATGGTCAAGTGTCCCACTGTTACTGTATCAGACCTTGGGCAGGTTATCTGGGGCATTGTGTGAATTGGGAGTGAGACAGACTGTGAATGGTCAAGTGTCCCACTGTTACTGTATGAAACTTTGGGCAGGTTATCTGGGGCATTGTGTGAATTGGGAGTGGGACAGACTGTGAATGGTCAAGTGTCCCACTGTTACTGTATCAGACATTGGGCAGGTTATCTGGAGCATTGTGTGAATTGGGAGTGGGACAGACTGTGAATGGTCAAGTGTCCCACTGTTACTGTATCAGACCTTGGGCAGGTTATCTGGGGCATTGTGTGAATTGGGAGTGGGACACACTGTGAATGGTCAAGTGTCCCCACTGTTATTGTATCAGACCTTGGGCAGGTTATCTGGGGCATTGTGTGAATTGGGAGTGGGACAGACTGTGAATGGTCAAGTGTCCCACTGTTACTGTATCAGACCTTGGGCAGGTTATCTGGGGCATTGTGTGAATTGGGAGTGGGACACACTGTGAATGGTCAAGTGTCCCACTGTTACTGTATCAGACCTTGGGCAGGTTATCTGGGGCATTGTGTGAATTGGGAGTGGGACACACTGTGAATGGTCAAGTGCCCCACTGTTACTGTATCAGACCTTGGGCAGGTTATCTGCGGCATTGTGTGAATTGGGACTGGGACAGACTGTGAATGGTCAAGTGTCCCACTGTTACTGTATCAGACCTTGGGCAGGTTATCTGGGGCATTGTGTGAATTGGGAGTGGGACAGACTGTGAATGGTCAAGTGTCCCACTGTTACTGTATCAGACCTTGGGCAGGTTATCTGGGGCATTGTGTGAATTGGGAGTGGGACAGATTGTGAATGGTCAAGTGTCCCACTGTTACTGTATCAGACCTTGGGCAGGTTATCTGGGGCATTGTGTGAATTGGGAGTGGGACACACTGTGAATGGTCAAGTGTCCCACTGTTATTGTATCAGACCTTGGGCAGGTTTTTAAATTTTTAAATTCATTGATGGGATGTGGGCGTCGCTGGCTGGCCAGGCCTGCATTTAGTGCCCATCCCTAATTGCCCTTGAGAAGATGGTGGTGAGCCGCCTTCTTGAACCGCTGCAGTCCATACGGTGCAGGTACACCCACAATGCTGTTAGGAAGGGAATTCCAGGATTTTGGCCCAGCGACAGTGAAGGAACGGCGATACAGGTCCAAGTCAGGATGGTGTGTGGCTTGGAGGGGAACTTGTAGGTGGTGATGTTCCCATGCGTCTGCTGCCCTTGTCCTTCTAAGTGGTAGAGGTCGCGGGTTTGGAAGGTGCTGTTGAAGGAGCTTTGGCGAGTTGCTGCAGTGCATCTTGTAGATGGTACACACTGCAGCCACAGTGCGCCGGTGGTGGAGGGAGTGAATGTTGGAAGGTGGTGGATGGAGTGCCAATCAAGCGGGCTGCTTTATCCTGGATGGTGTCGAGCTTCTTGAGTGTTGTTGGAGCTGCACTCATCCAGGCAAGTGGAGAGTATTCCATCACACTCCTGACTTGTGCCTTGTAGATGGTGGAAAGGCTTTGGGGAGTCAGGAGGTGAGACACTCACCGCAGAATTCCCAGCCTCTGGCCTGCTCTTGTAGCCACAGTATTTATATGGCTGGTCCAGTTCAGTTTCTGATCAATGGTAACCCCCAGGATGTTGATAGTGGGGGATTCAGCAATGGTAATGCCATTGAATGTCAAGGGGAGATGGTTAGAGTCTCGCTTGTTGGAGATGGTCATTGCCTGGCACTTGTGTGGTGCGAATGTTACTTGCCAGTTGTCAGCCCAAGTCTGAATGTTGTCCAGGTCTTGCTGCATATGGACACGGACTGCGTCAGTATCTGACGAGTCTCGAATGGTGCTGGACAGTGTGCAATCATCAGCGAACATCCCCACTTCTGACCTTATGATGGAGGGAAGGTCATTGATGAAACAGCTGAAGATGGTTGGGCCTAGGACACTGCCCTGAGGAACTCCTGCAGTGATGTCATGTGATTGAGATGAATGACCTCCAACAACCACAGCCAACTTCCTTTGTGCTAGGTATGATTCCAACCAATGGAGAGTTTTCCCCTTGATTCCCATTGACTTCAGTTTTGCTAGGGCTCCTTGATACCACACTCGATCAAATGCTACCTTGATGTCAAGGGAAGTCACTCTCACCTCACCTCTTGAGTTCAGCTCTTTTGTCCATGTTTGGACCAAGGCTGTAATGAGGTCAGGAGCTGAGTGGCCCTGGCGGAACCCAAACTGGGCGTCAGTTAGCAAGTTATTGCTGAGTAAGTGCCGCTTGATAGCACTGTCGACGACACCTTCCATCACTTTGCTGATGATTGAGAGTAGACTGATGGGGCGGTAATTGGCCGGGTCGGATTTGTCCTGCTTTTTGTAGACAGGACATACTTGGGCAATTTTCCACATTGCCGGGTAGATGCCAGTGTTGTAGCTGTACTGGAACAGCTTGGCTAGGGGCGCAGCTAGTTCTGGAGCACAAGTCTTCAGTACTATTGCCGGAATGTTGTCAGGGCCCATAGCCTTTGCAGTATCCAGTGTCTTCAGCCGTTTCTTGACATCACGTGGAGTGAATTGAATGGGCTGAAGACTGGCATCTGTGATGCTGGGGACCTCAGGAGGAGGCCGAGATGGATCATCCACTCGGCACTTCTGGCTGAAGATAGTTGCAAATGCTTCAGCCTTGTCTTTTGCACTCACATGCTGGGCTCCACCATCATTGAGGATGGCGATATTTTTGGAGCCTCCTCCTGTTAACTGTTTAATTGTCCACCACCACTCACGACTGGATAGAGTCATAGAGTTTTACAGCACAGAAAGAGGCCCTTCGGCCCATCGTGTCTGCGCCGCCCATCCATCCCTGTCCAGTCTAATCCCATTTTCCAGCATTTGGTCCATAGCCTTGTATGCAATGGCATTTCAAGTGCTCATCCAAATGCTTCTTGAATGTTGTGAGGGTTCCTGCCTCTACCACCCTTTTAGGCATTGAGTTCCACATTCCAACCACCCTCTGGGTGAAAAAGTTCCTCCTCAAATCCCCTCTAAATCTCCTGCCCCTTACCCTGAATCTATGCCCCCTTGTTATTGACCCCCCTACTAAGGGGAAAAGTTCCTCTTTGTCTACCCTATCTATGCCCCTCATCATTTTGTACACCTCAATCAGGTCCCCCCTCAGCCTTCTTTGCTCCAAGGAAAACAACCCCAGCCTGTTTAGTCTTTCTTCATAGCTGAGGCGCTCCATCCCAGGTAACATCCTGGTGAATCTTCTCTGCACCCTCTCCAAAGCAATCACATCCTTCCTATAGTGAGGCGACCAGAACTGCACACACTACTCCAGCTGTGGCCTCACCAGCGTTTTGTACAGCTCCATCATAACCTCCCTGCTCTTATATTCTATGCCTCGGCTAATGAAGGCAAGTATCCCATATGCCTTTTTAACCACCTTATCTACCTGTTCCGCTGCCTTCAGGGATCTATGTACATATACACCAAGGTCCCTCTGACCCTCTGTACTTCCTAGGGTCCTACCACTCATTGTGTATTCCCTTGCCTTATTTGTCCGTCCAAAATGCATCACCTCGCACTTTTCAGGGTTAAATTCCATTTGCCACTTTTCCGCCCATCTGACCAACCCGTTTATATCGTCCTGTAGCCTGAGGCTTTCCTCCTCGCAATTTACCACCCCACCAATTTTCGTGTCATCTGCGAACTTACTGATCATACCTTTCACATTCTCATCCAAATCATTTATGTAGATCACAAACAACAAGGGATGTGGCAGGACTGCAGAGCTTTGATTTAATCCGATGGTTGTGAGATCGCTTAGCTCTGTCTATCGCATGTTGCTTCCGTTGTTTGGCATGCAAGTAGTCCTGTGTTGTAGCCTCACCAGGTTGACACCTCATATTTCGGTATGCCTGGTGCTGTTCACGGCATGCTCTCCTGCACTCTTCGTTAAACCAGGGTTGATCTCCCGGCTTGATGGTAATGGTAGAGTGAGGGATATGCCGGGCCATGAGGTTAGATTGTGGTTGAATACAATTCTGCTGCTGCTGATGGCCCACAGCACCTCATGGACGCCCAGTTTTCAGTTGCCAGATCTGTTCGAAATGTGTCCCATTTAGCACGGTGGTAGTGTCACACAACATGGTGGAGGGTATCCTCAACATGAAGACGGGACTTCGTCTCCACAAGGACTGTGCGGTTGTCTGGGATATTGTGTGAAATGGGAGTGGGACAGACTGTGAATGGACGGATGTTCTACTCTTACTGTATCAGACCTTGGGCAGGTTATCTGGAGCAGTGTGTGAATTGGGAGTGGGACAGACTGTGATTGGTCAAGTGTCCCACTGTTACTGTATCAGACCTTGGGCAGGTTATCTGGGGCATTGTGTGAATTGGGAGTGGGACAGACTGTGAATGGTCAAGTGTCCCACTGTTACTGTATCAGACCTTGGGCAGGTTATCTGGGGCAGTGTGTGAATTGGGAGTGGGACAGACTGTGATTGGTCAAGTGTCCCACTGTTACTGTATCAGACCTTGGGCAGGTTATCTGGGGCAATGTGTGAATTGGGAGTGGGACAGACTGTGAATGGTCAAGTGTCCCACTGTTACTGTATCAGACCTTGGGCAGGTTATCTGGGGCATTGTGTGAATTGGGAGTGGGACAGATTGTGAATGGTCAAGTGTCCCACTGTTACTGTATCAGACCTTGGGCAGGTTATCTGGGGCACTGTGTGAATTGGGAGTGGGACAGACTGTGAATGGTCAAGTGTCCCACTGTTACTGTATCAGACCTTGGGCAGGTTATCTGGGGCATTGTGTGAATTGGGAGTGAGACAGACTGTGAACGGACAGATGTTCCACTCGGCGTTCTATTTAACCATTAACTGAGCTTCCGACCCCATATCCTCCCCATCACAAAGTTTGCATACTTCCACCTCTGCCATATCCTCAGTCTCCACCCATTCCTCAGCTCAGCTGCTGCTGTAACCCTCATCCGTACTCCTCGTTACTTCCGGACTCGACTATTCCAATGGTCTCCTGGCTGACCTCCCACCTTATACCCTCCATAAACAAGCTCATTTAACACTCTGCTGCCCGTATCCGAATTCGCATCAATCCTGTTTACCCATTACCCATGGGCTAAATTGGCTCCCGGTCAGGCAACATCTGGACATAAACATTCTCATTCTTATTTTCGAATTGCTCCATGTCCCAGCCCCCTCGTTATCTCTGTAACCTCCTGCAGCCACACAATCCTCCGAGCTAACTGTGCTCCTCCAATTCACGCCCCTTGCACATACCAGGTTTACATCGTTCCATCATTGGCGAATGTGCTTCAGCTGCCAGGACGCTGAGTGCAGGAATTAGCACCCTTATCCTTTCCCTCCCTCAACAAAAGGTTCACTGAGAATGTCTCAGGGTTTGGGCAGCTTATCCAGTGTATTGTGTGCACTGAGAGGGACAGACTGTGAATAGACAGGAGGTAGATTGCTATTGTTTCATGAATTGTGCAGGTTATCTGGGGTATTGTGTGCACTGAGAGAGGGACAGACTGTGAATAGACAGGAGGTAGATTGCTATTGTTTCATGAATTGTGCAGGTTATCTGGGGTATTGTGCGCACTGAGAGAGGGATAGACTGTGAATAGACAGGAGGTAGATTGCTATTGTTTCATGAATTGTGCAGATTATCTGGGGTATTGTGTGCACTGAGAGAGGGACAGACTGTGAATAGACAGGAGGTAGATTGCTATTGTTTCATGAATTGTGCAGGTTATCTGGGGTATTGTGTGCACTGAGAGAGGGATAGACTGTGAATAGACAGGAGGTAGATTGCTATTGTTTCATGTATTGTGCAGGTTATCTGGAGTATTGTGTGCACTGAGAGGGACAGACTGTGAATAGACAGGAGGTAGATTGCTATTGTTTCATGTATTGTGCAGGTTATCAGGGGTATTGTGTGCACTGAGAGGGACAGACTGTGAATAGACAGGAGGTAGATTGCTATTGTTTCATGTATTGTGCAGGTTATCTGGGGGTATTGTTTGCACTGAGAGGGACAGACTGTGAATAGAGAAGAGGTAGATTGCTATTGTTTCATGAATTGTGCAGGTTATCTGGGGTATTGTGTGCACTGAGGGACAGACTGTGAATAGACAGGAGGTAGATTGCTATTGTTTCATGAATTGTGCAGGTTATCTGGGGTATTGTGTGCACTGAGAGAGGGACAGACTGTGAATAGACAGGAGGTAGATTGCGATTGTTTCATGAATTGTGCAGGTTATCTGGGGTATTGTGTGCACTGAGAGAGGGACAGGCTGAATAGACAGGAGGTAGACTGCTATTGTTTCATGTATTGTGCAGGTTATCTGGGGTATTGTGTGCACTGAGAGAGGGACAGACTGTGAATAGACAGGAGGTAGATTGCTATTGTTTCATGAATTGTGCAGGTTATCTGGGGTATTGTGTGCACTGAGGGACAGACTGTGAATAGACAGGAGGTAGATTGCTATTGTTTCATGAATTGTGCAGGTTATCTGGGGTATTGTGTGCACTGAGGGACAGACTGAGAATAGACAGGAGGTAGATTGCTATTGTTTCATGAATTGTGCAGGTTATCTGGGGTATTGTGTGCACTGAGAGAGGGACAGACTGAATAGACAGGAGGTAGATTGCTATTGTTTCATGAATTGTGCAGGTTATCTGGGGTATTGTGTGCACTGAGAGGGACAGACTGTGAATAGACAGGAGATAGATAGCTATTGTTTCATGTGTTGTGCAGGTTATCTGGGGTATTGTGTGCACTGAGAGGGACAGACTGTGAATAGACAGGAGGTAGATTGCTATTGTTTCATGAATTGTGCAGGTTATCTGGGGTATTGTGTGCACTGAGAGGGACAGACTGTGAATAGACAGGAGGTAGATAGCTATTGTTTCATGTGTTGTGCAGGTTATCTGGGGTATTGTGTGCACTGAAAGCGGGACAGACTGTGAATAGACGGGGTAGATTGCTATTGTTTCATGTATTGTGCAGGTTATCTGGGGTATTGTGTGCACAGAGAGGGACAGACTGGCAATAGACAGGAGGTAGATTGCTATTTCATGAATTGTGCAGGTTATCTGGGGTATTGTGTGCACTGAGAGGGACAGACTGTGAATAGACAGGAGGTAGATTGCTATTGTTTCATGAATTGAGCAGGTTATCTGGGGTATTGTGTGCACAGAGAGGGATAGACTGAATAGACAGGAGGTAGATTGCTATTGTATCATGAATTGTGCAGGTTATCTGGGGTATTGTGTGCACTGAGAGAGGGACAGACTGTGAATAGACAGGAGGTAGATTGCTATTGTTTCATGAATTGTGCAGGTTATCTGGGGTATTGTGTGCACTGAGAAAGGGATAGACTGTGAATAGACAGGAGGTAGATTGCTATTGTTTCATGTATTGTGCAGGTTATCTGGGGGTATTGTGTGCACTGAGAGGGACAGACTGTGAATAGACAGGAGGTAGATTGCTATTGTTTCATGAATTGTGCAGGTTATCTGGGGTGTTGTGTGCACTGAGAGAGTGACACACTGAATAGACAGGAGGTAGATTGCTATTGTTTCATGAATTGTGCAAGTTATCTGGGGTATTGTGTGCACTGAGAGAGGGACAGACTGTGAATAGACAGCAGCGGCGGCAGGCAGCGAGAGGCGGGACCTGTGGGAGACTCGGCGGCGGCAATAAAAGCGGCAGCGAGGCCAGGAGAGGCCTCAGAGCAGCGGCGGCAGGCAGCAAGAGGCGGGACCTGTGGGAGACTCGGCGGCAGCGAGGCCAGGAGAGGCCTCAGAGCAGCGGCGGCATGCAGCGAGAGGCGGGACCTGTGGGAGACTCGGCGGCGAGGTACAAAAGCGGCAGCGAGGCCAGGAGAGACCTCAGAGCAGCGGCGGCAGGCAGCGAGAGGCGGGACCTGTGGGAGACTCGGCGGCGAGGTACAAAAGCGGCAGCGAGGCCAGGAGAGACCTCAGAGCAGCGGCGGCAGGCAGCGAGAGGCGGGACCTGTGGGAGACTCGGCGGCGAGGTACAAAAGCGGCAGCGAGGCCAGGAGAGACCTCAGAGCAGCGGCGGCATGCAGCGAGAGGCGGGACCTGTGGGAGACTCGGCGGCGAGGTACAAAAGCGGCAGCGAGGCCAGGAGTGGCCTCAGAGCAGCGGCGGCAGGCAGCGAGAGGCGGGACCTGTGGGAGACTCGGCGGCGAGGTATAAAAGGCGGCAGCGAGGCCAGGAGAGACCTCAGAGCAGCGGCGGCAGGCAACGAGAGGCGGGACCTGCGGGAGACTCGGCGGCGAGGTATAAAAGGCGGCAGCGAGGCCAGGAGAGACCTCAGAGCAGCGGCGGCAGGCAACGAGAGGCGGGACCTGTGGGAGACTCGGCGGCGAGGTACAAAAGGCGGCAGCGAGGCCAGGAGAGGCGGGACCTGTGGGAGACTCGGCGGCAGCGAGGCCAGGAGAGACCTCAGAGCAGTGGCGGCAGGCAGCGAGAGAGGCGGGACCTGTGGGAGACTCGGCGGCAGCGAGGCCAGGAGAGGCGGGACCAGCGGGAGACTCGGCGGCGGCGAGGTATAAAAGCGGCAGCGAGGCCCGGAGAGACCTCAGAGCAGCGGCGGCATGTAGCGAGAGGCGGGACCTGTGGGAGACTCGGCGGCGAGGTACAAAAGCGGCAGCGAGGCCAGGAGAGGCCTCAGAGCAGCGGCGGCAGGCAACGAGAGGCGGGACCTGCGGGAGACTCGGCGGCGAGGTATAAAAGGCGGCAGCGAGGCCAGGAGAGGCCTCAGAGCAGCAGCGGCAGGCAACGAGAGGCGGGACCTGCGGGAGACTCGGCGGCGAGGTATAAAAGGCGGCAGCGAGGCCAGGAGAGACCTCAGAGCAGCGGCGGCAGGCAACGAGAGGCGGGACCTGTGGGAGACTCGGCGGCGAGGTACAAAAGGCGGCAGCGAGGCCAGGAGAGGCGGGACCTGTGGGAGACTCGGCGGCAGCGAGGCCAGGAGAGACCTCAGAGCAGTGGCGGCAGGCAGCGAGAGGCGGGACCTGTGGGAGACTCGGCGGCGAGCTACAAAAGGCGGCAGCGAGGCCAGGAGAGACCTCAGAGCAGCGGCGGCAGGCAACGAGAGGCGGGACCTGTGGGAGACTCGGCGGCGAGGTACAAAAGGCGGCAGCGAGGCCAGGAGAGGCGGGACCTGTGGGAGACTCGGCGGCAGCGAGGCCAGGAGAGACCTCAGAGCAGTGGCGGCAGGCAGCGAGAGGCGGGACCTGTGGGAGACTCGGCGGCGAGGTATAAAAGCGGCAGCGAGGCCAGGAGAGACCTCAGAGCAGCAGCGGCAGGCAGCGAGAGGCGGGACCTGTGGGAGACTCGGCGGCGAGGTACAAAAGGCGGCAGCGAGGCCAGGAGAGGCGGGACCTGTGGGAGACTCGGCGGCAGCGAGGCCAGGAGAGACCTCAGAGCAGTGGCGGCAGGCAGCGAGAGAGGCGGGACCTGTGGGAGACTCGGCGGCGAGGTATAAAAGCGGCAGCGAGGCCAGGAGAGACCTCAGAGCAGCGGCGGCAGGCAGCGAGAGGCGAGACCTGTGGGAGACTCGGCGGCGAGGTACAAAAGGCGGCAGCGAGGCCAGGAGAGGCGGGACCTGTGGGAGACTCGGCGGCAGCGAGGCCAGGAGAGACCTCAGAGCAGTGGCGGCAGGCAGCGAGAGGCGGGACCTGTGGGAGACTCGGCGGCGAGGTATAAAAGGCGGCAGCGAGGCCAGGAGAGACCTCAGAGCAGCGGCGGCATGCAGCGAGAGGCGGGACCTGTGGGAGACTCGGCGGCGAGGTACAAAAGCGGCAGCGAGGCCAGGAGAGGCCTCAGAGCAGCGGCGGCAGGCAGCGAGAGGCGGGACCTGTGGGAGACTCGGCGGCGAGGTATAAAAGGCGGCAGCGAGGCCAGGAGAGACCTCAGAGCAGCGGCGGCAGGCAACGAGAGGCGGGACCTGCGGGAGACTCGGCGGCGAGGTATAAAAGGCGGCAGCGAGGCCAGGAGAGGCCTCAGAGCAGCGGCGGCAGGCAGCGAGAGGCGGGACCTGTGGGAGACTCGGCGGCGAGGTACAAAAGGCGGCAGCGAGGCCAGGAGAGGCGGGACCTGTGGGAGACTCGGCGGCAGCGAGGCCAGGAGAGGCGGGACCTGCGGGAGACTCGGCGGCAGCGAGGCCAGGAGAGGCGGGACCTGCGGGAGACTCGGCGGCAGCGAGGCCAGGAGAGGCGGGACCTGCGGGAGACTCGGCGGCAGCGAGGCCAGGAGAGGCGGGACCTGCGGGAGACTCGGCGGCAGCGAGGCCAGGAGAGGCGGGACCTGCGGGAGACTCGGCGGCAGCGAGGCCAGGAGAGGCGGGACCTGCGGGAGACTCGGCGGCAGCGAGGCCAGGAGAGGCGGGACCTGCGGGAGACTCGGCGGCAGCGAGGCCAGGAGAGGCCGGACCTGCGGGAGACTCGGCGGCAGCGAGGCCAGGAGAGGCGGGACCTGCGGGAGACTCGGCGGCAGCGAGGCCAGGAGAGGCGGGACCTGCGGGAGACTCGGCGGCAGCGAGGCCAGGAGAGGCGGGACCTGCGGGAGACTCGGCGGCAGCGAGGCCAGGAGAGGCGGGACCTGCGGGAGACTCGGCGGCAGCGAGGCCAGGAGAGGCGGGACCTGCGGGAGACTCGGCGGCAGCGAGGCCAGGAGAGGCGGGACCTGTGGGAGACTCGGCGGCGAGGTATAAAAGCGGCAGCGAGGCCAGGAGAGGCCTACCAAACTCCAGTCTGCGAGCTCGGTAGTTGCAGAGAGGTAAAAAGTAATCAGGGTGTGACGTCACCAGGGAGCAGGTAAGTGATTGGTTGGTGAGTATTTCTCTCTTTTCATTACAAGCTTGAATTCTGTGGTGTTAAATTTCTAGGGGCTCTGTTGTGGTGAGGACAGTTGGTAAATAAAGCGCCCTAGAGTATACCTGTAACTGGGGTATTGAATAAATTTTTAGATTAATTAAAGGAGTAAGTCATGGCAGGAGAGCTCAGACCCGTGTTCTGCTCCTCCTGCTCTATGTGGGAAATCAGGGACGCTGCCAGTGTCCCTGGCGACCATGTGTGCGGGAAATGCATCCAGCTGCAGCTACTTGTAGACCGCATTGTGGCGCTCGAGCTGCGGGTGGATGAATTTTGGAGCATACGCGATGCTGAGAGGCTCGTGGATAGCACGTTTAGCGAGTTGTTCACGCCTCAGGGTAGGGCAGCACAGGGGGTGACCATCAGGCGGAGCAACAAAGGCAGGCAGGTAGTGCAGGGAACCCCTGCGGACATCCCCCTTTCAAACAAGTATACCGCTTTGGATACTGTTGAGGGGGATGACTCACCAGGGGAAGGCAGCAGCAGCCAACTTCCTGGCACTGGCAGTGCTCCTGCTGCCCAGGAAGGGGGGAAAAAGAGTGGGAGAGCAATAGTGGTAGGGGATTCTATAGTAAGGGGAACAGATAGGCGTTTCTGTGGCCGTAGACGTGAATCCAGGATGGTTTGTTGCCTCCCTGGTGCCAGGGTCAAGGATGTTACTGAGCGGCTGCAGGGCATTCTGGAGGGGGAGGGTGAACAGCCAGTGGTCGTGGTCCACATTGGTACCAACGACATAGGTAAAAAGAGGGATGAGGTCCTGCAGCAAGAATTTAGGGAGCTAGGTGAAGGATTAAAGAGCAGGACCTCAAGGGTTGTAATCTCTGGATTACTCCCGGTGCCACGTGCTAGTAAGTATAGAAATAGGAAGATAGAACAGATGAATGCGTGGCTAAAGGGATGGTGCAGGGGGGAGGGCTTTAGTTTCCTGGATCACTGGGTCTGCTTCTGGGAAAGGTGGGACTTGTACAAGTCGGACGGTTTACACCTGAACCAGAGGGGCACCAATATCCTTGCGGGGAGGTTTGCTAGCACTGCTGGGGGGGGTTTAAACTAACTTGGCAGGGGGATGGGGTACAGAGTGGAGCTATAGTAGGGGGTGATTTACAGCCAAATACAGAGGGAAAAACAAGTCAGCTGGGAAAGCAAAGCAAATATGTGAAGGCAAAAGAGAATATGGCAGGGCTGGAAGGCATTTATTTTAATGCAAGGAGTCTTGCAAATAAGGTGGATGAACTGAAGTTGTTGTTGAACACATGGGAGTACGATATTGTTGCTATCACGGAGACATGGTTGAGGGAGGGTCAGGACTGGCAGCTCAATATTCCGGGGTATAGAATCTTCAGGCGAGACAGAGGGGGGTGTAAAAGGGGAGGGGGTGTTGCAATATTAATTAAGGAGTCAATTACTGCTGTAAGGAGGGATGATATATTAGCGGGTTCCTCTAATGAGGCCATATGGGTAGAACTTAAAAACAAAAAGGGGGCAAGCACTTTGCTGGGAGTGTACTATAGGCCCCCAAACAGTCAGGGGGAGATAGAGGAACAGATATGTAGGCAAATCTCAGAAAAGTGCGAAAATAATAGGGTAATAATAGTGGGGGATTTCAACTTCCCCAATATAAATTGGGATAGTCAGAGTGTGAAAGGCTTAGAGGGTGCAGAATTCTTAAAGTGCATCCAGGAGAGCTTTTTGAGCCAACATGTAGAAAGTTCTACAAGAGAGGGGGCGATACTGGACCTAATTCTGGGGAGTGTAGCCGGGCAAGTGGTGGAAGTGTCAGTAGGAGAGCATTTTGGCGATAGTGACCATAATTCGGTGAGATTTAAGGTGGTCATGGAAAAAGACAAAGACGGCCCGGAAATAAGGGTTCTAAATTGGGGGAAGGCCGATTTTAATATGATAAGGCAGGATCTGGCCAAAGTGGACTGGGAGCAGCTACTTATAGGAAAATCCACATCAAGACAGTGGGAGACTTTCAGAAGGGAAATAGAGAGAGTACAACGCCAACATGTTCCTGTAAAGGTCAAGGGTGGGATCAACAAGCAAAGGGAACCTTGGATGACAAGGGATATACAAAAATGCATTAGAAATAAAAGGGGGCTTTTGGCAGTTACAAAAGACTAAAGACGGAAGAAGCCCTAGAGGAGTATAAAAAGTGCAGGGGCATACTTAAAAAAGAAATTAGGAGGGCGAGGAGGGGCCATGAAATAAGACTGGCGAGCAAAATAAAGGAAAATCCTAAGATGTTTTATATTAAGGGCAAGAGGATAACTAGGGAAAGGGTAGGGCCCATTAGGGACCAAAGTGGCAATCTGTGTGTAGAGCCAGATGATGTAGGCGGGGTTTTAAATGAATTTTTTGCATCTGTGTTCACTATGGAGAGAGACGATGCAGACATAGAAATCGGGCAAGGGGACTGTGACATACTTGAACATATTAGCATCGAGAGGGAGGAGGTGCTAGCGGTTTTAGCAGGCCAAAAAGTGGATAAATCCCCAGGCCCGGACGAGATGTATCCCAGGCTGCTGTGGGAGGCAAAGGAGGAGATTGCAGGGGCTCTGACAGAAATTTTCAGAACCTCTCTGGCCACAGGGGATGTACCAGAGGACTGGAGAACAGCTAATGTAGTACCATTATACAAGAAGGGTAGCAGGGATAAACCAGGGAATTACAGGCCAGTGAGCCTAACATCTGTGGTAGGGAAATTATTGGAAAAAATTCTGAGGGACAAAATTAGTCTCCACTTGGAGAGGCAAGGATTAATCGGGGATAGTCAGCATGGCTTTGTCAAGGGTAAATCATGTCTGACAAATCTGATTGAATTTTTCGAGGGGGTGACTAGGGGGGTGGATGAGGGAAATGCTGTGGATGTGGTTTACATGGACTTCAGTAAAGCTTTTGACAAAGTCCCACATAGGAGACTGGTCAAGAAGGTAAGAGCCCATGGGATCCAGGGTGCCTTGGCGCGTTGGATCCTAAACTGGCTGAGTGGCAGGAGGCAGAGGGTGATGGTCGAAGGATGCTTTTGTGACTGGAAGCCTGTGTCCAGTGGGGTACCTCAGGGATCGGTGCTGGGTCCCTTGTTGTTTGTGATCTACATAAATGATTTGGATGAGAATGTTAAAGGTATGATCAGTAAGTTCGCAGATGACACGAAAATTGGTGGGGTGGTAAATTGCGAGGAGGAAAGCCTCAGGCTACAGGACGATATAAACGGGTTGGTCAGATGGGCGGAAAAGTGGCAAATGGAATTTAACCCTGAAAAGTGCGAGGTGATGCATTTTGGACGGACAAATAAGGCAAGGGAATACACAATGAGTGGTAGGACCCTAGGAAGTACAGAGGGTCAGAGGGACCTTGGTGCACATGTACATAGATCTCTGAAGGCAGCGGAACAGGTAGATAAGGTGGTTAAAAAGGCATATGGGATACTTGCCTTCATTAGCCGAGGCATAGAATATAAGAGCAGGGAGGTTATGATGGAGCTGTACAAAACGCTGGTGAGGCCACAGCTGGAGTACTGTGTGCAGTTCTGGTCGCCTCACTATAGGAAGGATGTGATTGCTTTGGAGAGGGTGCAGAGAAGATTCACCAGGATGTTACCTGGGATGGAGCGCCTCAGCTATGAAGAAAGACTAAACAGGCTGGGGTTGTTTTCCTTGGAGCAAAGAAGGCTGAGGGGGGACCTGATTGAGGTGCACAAAATGATGAGGGGCATAGATAGGGTAGATAAAGAGGAACTTTTCCCCTTAGTCGGGGGGTCAATAACAAGGGGGCATAGATTCAGGGTAAGGGGCAGGAGATTTAGAGGGGATTTGAGGAGGAACTTTTTCACCCAGAGGGTGGTTGGAATCTGGAACTCACTGCCTGAAAGGGTGGTAGAGGCAGGAACCCTCACAACATTCAAGAAGCATTTGGATGAGCACTTGAAATGCCATTGCATACAAGGCTATGGACCAAATGCTGGAAAATGGGATTAGACAGGACAGGGGTGGATGGGCGGCGTGGACACGATGGGCCGAAGGGCCTCTTTCTGTGCTGTAAATCTCTATGACTCTATGACTCTAACATCTCAACACACTGACTGGCTCACAGGAATGAGTCATACAGATCCTGGGATCTTTATGTAAGAGAAGTCAGGGGCGGAGCCAAGAGCCAAGACCTGGAACCTTCCAGGTTAGTCAGGAAAGAGGAAGTGAAACTATACACTGTGTGGGGGAGGGTAATATACATGAGTGCAAAACGAATACAGGCAATACAAACAGATTTCATTACATTCACCCCTTCTTTAGATTTAGTCCATCGGGGTGATGTTTCTTAAAAGTTGGTATAAGTGAGTCTGTCAGGAGGTTTTGCGGTTCTCAGTGATCGGCGCAAAGCCGGTTGGGGTGCCTCTACGGGAGTGGATTCTGGTTCCTCCGCTGTCCGGGCCTCTGCAGTGTCTTCCAGGTTATCTGCAGTGTCCTCCAGGTTAAAGTTGGGTATTGATACCTCTGGGCGTCCTGTCTCTTTTTGGTGTAGGTCTTCCTCGGGTAGTCTCTCATCTTTCTCTCCGCTCCCCGAGGGAGCGAGGTCTTTCATGGAAACAGCGTCCTCTCACCCGTCAGAGTATTCGATATAGGCGTACTGAGGGTTTGCATGGAGGAGCTGTACCTTTTCCACAAGGGGGTCCGTTTTATGGCCTCTCGCGTGCTTCCACAATAGTACTGTCCCCGGAGACGTCAGCCACGCGGGTAGAGACATGCCCGAGGTCGATTTCCGGGGGAAAACGAACATCTTTTCGTGAGGGGTAGCGTTAGTGGCTGTACATAACAGAGACCTTATGGAGTGGAGCACGTCTGGGAGGACTTCCTGCCAGCGGGAGGTCGGAAGGCCTTTTGACTTTAAGGCTAATGTGACAGCCTTCCAAACAGTAGCATTCTCCCTTTCCACTTGCCCATTACCCCGGGGGTTGTAGCTAGTGGTTCTGCTAGTGGCTATCCCCTTTGAGAGCAAGAACTGGCGCAGTTCGTCACTCATAAATGACGTCCCCCTATCGCTGTGTATGTAGTTCGGCATGCCAAACATGCAGAATAGATTACCGAGACACTTGATGACCGTAGCACTGGTCATGTCTGGACAGGAATAGCGAAGGGGAAGCGGGAATATTCATCGATGATATTGAGGAAGTATACGTTACGGTCGGCAGAGGGAAGGGGTCCCTTGAAGTCCAGACTTAGGCGCTCGAATGGCCGTGTGGCTTTGATAAGGTGTGCATGGTCAGGCCTGTAGACAGATTTCATTACACCTGGGTACTTTGAACCTGGAAAGCAGTCACACCTCTTATGTTACGTAGTGGCACAGGTCTGGTTAGTGCACATGGAAAGGAGTGTGTGACTGCATTTCAGGCAGGTAAGGAGACCCCAGGTTCAGTGCTGGAGGAGCCTCAACTTTTGCCAATGTCCAACAGGTTCTTGCAGCCTGTGTGGATGAGGGAAAAGCCTGTAGGATGGATGAGCAGGCTGACCATGGCACCGTGGTGCAGGAGGATGTTTAAGTGGGGGGAGTGTCATTGAATGTAGTTGTGGAATTGGACAGTATAGTCAGTGGGATAGAAACTTTTCACTACAGCAACGAATGAGATTTCCAAAGGTTGTGTTGCCTGCCCGGTGCCAGGGTTAAATACAGCTCCTCACGGCTGGAGAAGAATTTGAGGTGGGAGGGGGAGGATCCTGTTGTCGTGGTCCACGTTGGAACCAAGGACATAGGCAGAACTAGGAATGAGGTTCTTTTGAGGGAGTTTGAGGAGCTGGGAGCCAAATTAAAAAGCAGAACAAGAATGGTAATAATCCCTGGATTGTTACCTGAGCCATACGCCCATTGGCATAGGGACAAACAGATTAGAGGTTTAAATGCGTGGCTCACAGTGTGGTGTGGGAGGAAGGTGTTTCGGTTCATGGAGCACTGGCACCAGTACTGGGGAAAGAGGGAGCTGTTTCCTTGGGACGGGCTCCACTTAAACCAGGCTGGGACCAGTGCCCTGGTGAACCTAATAACTAGGGCAGTAGACAGGGCTTCAAAATAATGACGGTGGCGGAAAGAGTAAATTTAAAAGCAACGATAGAAATGTAAAGGCTCTAGAGCAGAGTAGAGTTTTGGGTAAAAATCAGCAGAGTGGATCATTAAGGGACAGAGAGAGTAACAAAGGTAATAAGGCAACAGTGACAAAGGTGACATCAGGCAAAAAGAGAAATAAGTGAAAGCTAATGGCACTGTATCTGAAAGCAGGAAGCATTCTCAACAAAATAGATGAATTAATAGCGCAATATAGAAATTTACAGGTTTGATATATTAGCCATTACTGAGACATAATTGCAAAGTGGCCAAAGTTAGTAACTAAATATTCCAAGATACATAACTTTCAGAAGGGATAGGAGAAATGGGAAAGGAGGAGGGCTAGCCCTGATAATAAAAGTGGGATAAAGACAGGAGGGAGAAAGGATCTTAGCTCCGAAAATCAAGAAGTAGAATCAGTTCCGGTGCAGCCAAGAAACAGCAAGAGGCAAAATATTTGTGGGAGTTGTTTATACGCACCCGAACAGTAGTTGTAATTTAGGGCAAAATATACATCAGGAAATTAGAGGCGCATGCAACAAGGGTAATGTAGTAATCTAATAGACTGGGCAAGGCAAATTTGCAGTGTTTGTGTGGTGGACGAATTAATGGAATGCATGCAAGATAGTTTCCTAGATCAGTATGTTGAGGAATTAACTAGGGATCAGGCTATTTTACATCTAGTATTGTGCAACGAGAAAAGGTTAATTAATAACCTTGTTGTAAAGGGGCCTTTAGGGAAGAGTGACCACGTTAAGATAGAATTTTATATTTAGTTTGAAAGTGACTTGGTTAAATCCGAAACTAGGGTCTTAAATCTCAACAAAGCAAACTACATAAATATGAGAGGCGAGTTGGCTAAGGTAGATTGTGAAATTGCATTAAAAGGTATGAAAGAGGAAGATCAATGGTTAACATTAAAATAATTAATACATAATTTGCAATAAATATACATACCTGTAAGGCAAAAAAAACAGGAAAGCCTTGGCTAACAAGAGAAGTTAAAGGCAGCATTAGATCAAAGGGAAAGGCTTAGAATGCTGCCAAAAAGAGTTGTAAGCCTAACTATTGGACCGATTTTAGAATTCAGGAAAGGAGGGCCAAGAAATTGATACCGAAATTGAAATTAGAATATGAGAGGAATCCAACGAGAGACATACACACAGATTGTAAAAACTTCTATAGCTATGTAAAAAGGAAAATATTAGTGAAAGTTAATGTGGGTCTCTTACAGGCTGAGACAGGAAAAATTATAATGGGGAATAAGGAAATGACAGAGAAATTAAAAAAGTACTTTGTGTCTGTCTTCACAGAAGAAGACGTAAAAAACTTCCCAGAAATGGTGGCCAACCAAGGGTCCAGCGAGAATGAGGAACTGAAAGATATTAATATTAGTAAAAAAGTAGTACTGGAGAAATTAATGTGACTGAAAGCCGTTAAATCCCCTGGAACTGTTGGCCTACATCCTAGCATTTTGAAAGGAACTGGCTATAGAGATAGTGGATGCATAGGTTGTTAAGAAAGGAGGGAGAGTGTAAACAGGGAACAAAAGACCAGTTAGCCTGGCATCAATAGTAGGGAAAATGCTGGAATATATTATTGAGGACGTGGTAACAGGGCACTTAGAAAATAATAATAGGATTGGGCAGAGTAAACACAGATTTATGAAAGGGAAATCACGTTTGACAAAGTTGTTAAGAGTTTTTTGAGGTTGTTAATAGATAAGGGGAACCAATGGATGTAGTGTATTTGGATTTTCAGAAGGCATTCGATAAGGTGCCACACAAGAGATTATTAAACAAAATTAGGTCTCATGGGTTTTGGCATAATATACTAGCATGGATTGAGGATTGGTTAATGGACAGAAAACAGAAAGCAGGAGTAAACAGATCATTCTCAGGTTGTAACTAATGGGGTACCGCAAGGACCAGTGCTTGGGCCTCAGCAATTCACAATCTACATCGATGATACAAAGCGGGGTGGGAATGTTAGTTGTGAGGAGGATGCAAGGAGACTTCAAGGGGATTTAGACAGGCTAAGTGACTGGTCAAGAACATGACAAAATTAATCTATGTGGATAAATGTGAAGTTATCCACTTTGGTACGAAAAATAGAAAAGCAGAATGTTTCTTAAATGGTGAGAGATTGGGAAATGTTGGTGTTCAGAGGGACCTGGATGTCCTTGTACACGAAACACTGAAAGTTAAAATGCAGGTACAGCGAGTAATTAGGAAAGCAAATTGTATGTTGGCCTTTATTACAATATGATTTGAGCATGAGAGTAAATACGTCTCACTGCAATTATATAGGGCTCCGGTGAGAGCCCCGAGACCGGAGAGGCAGCGGACCTGTGAGGGATCACCAGAGGTGGCGGAGGTACTTAAACAGCAGCCCAAGGCAGCGAGGCCCAGAGCGCCGAGACCGGAGAGGCAGTGGACCAGCGAGGGATCACCAGAGGCGGCGGAGGTACTTAAACAGCAGCCCGAGGCAGCGAGGCCCAGAGCCCCGAGACGGGAGAGGCAGCGGACCTGCGAGGGATCACCAGGGGCGGTGGAGGTACTTAAACAGCAGCCCGAGGCAGCGAGCCCCAGAGCCCCGAGACAGGAGAGGCAGTGGACCTGCGAGGGATCACCAGGGGCGGCGGAGGTACTTAAACAGCAGCCCGAGGCAGCGAGGCCCAGGGCCCCGAGACGGGAGAGGCAGCGGACCTGCGAGGGATCACCAGAGGCGGCGGAGGTACTTAAACAGCAGCCCGAGGCAGCGAGGCCGAGAGCCCCGAGACAGGAGAGGCAGTGGACCTGCGAGGGATCACCAGAGCCCCGAGACCAATCCAGGTTCCGGGAGAGAGGTAAAAAGTAATCCAAGTGTGACGTCAGCAGGAAGCAGGTAAGTGATTGGTTGGTGAGTATTTCTCTCTTTTTAAAACTTTAACTCTGTTTTATAGTTTCTAAGGTCTCTCTGGTGTAGCGGGGACTGTTGGTAAACTATTTAACTGTAGTATAATTAGTGGGATTGATTGATTTAATTTAAACTCAATTAATTAAAGGGTAAGTCATGGCAGGAAAGCCGGGCCCCGTGATCTGCTCCTCCTGCGATATGTGGGAACTCAGGGACACTTCCTGTGTCCCTGACAACTACATGTGCAGGAAGTGCACCCAGCTGCAGCTACTGACAGACCGCATTGCGGCGCTGGAGCTGCGATTGGATGCATACTGGAGCGTTCATGATGCTCGGGACATCGTGAATAGCACGTTTAGGGAGTTGGACACTCCACAGGTAGAGGTTGGACAGGAAGAAAGGGAACGGGTGACCATCAGGCAGAGTACTAGGCGCAGGCAGGTAGTGCAGGGACCCCCTGTGGCCATCCCCCTCTCCAACAGATACACCACTTTGAGTACTGTTGGGGGGATGGCTTATCAGAGGAAGGCAGCAGCAGCCAACTTCCTGGCACCAGGGGTTGCTCTGCTGCACAGAATGGAAGGAAAAATTGTGGTAGACCTATAGTAATAGGGGATTCAATTGTAAGGGGAATAGATAGGCGTTTCTGCGGCCGCAAACGAGACTCCAGGATGGTGTGTTGCCTCCCTGGTGCAAGGGTCAAGGATGTCTCCGAGCGGCTGCAGAACATCTTGGAAGGGGAGGGTGAACAGCCAGTTGTCGTGGTGCATATAGGCACCAACGATATAGGTAAAAAGCGGGATGAGGTCCTAAAAGCGGAATATAGGGAGTTAGGAGGTAAATTAAAAAACAGGACCTCAAAGGTAGTAATCTCAGGATTGCTACCAGTGCCACGTGCTAGTCAGAGTAGAAGTAGAAGGATACTTCAGATGAATACGTGGCTAGAGGAATGGTGCAAGGGGTAGGGATTCAAGTTCCTGGGACATTGGAACTGGTTCTGGGGGAGGTGGGACCAGTTCAAACCGGACGGTCTGCACCTGGGCAGGGCTGGGACCGCTGTCCTAGGGGGAGTGTTTGCTAGTGCTGTGGGGGAGGGTTTAAACTAAAATGGAAGGGGGTTGGGAACCTGAGCAGGGAGACAGAGGAAAGGCAAACAAGGATAAAAGCAAAAGAAAGGAAGGAGAAAAACAAAAGTGGCAGTCAGAGAAATCAACGGTTTACATCAAACATGGCCACAGTCAATAATAATTCCAATTGGGTTAAGAGCATTAAAAAAACAAGCCTGAAGGCTTTGTGTCTTAATGCGAGGAACATTCGGAATAAGGTGGATGAATTGGCTGCACAAATAGAGGTAAACGGATATGATTTGATTGGGATTACGGAAACATGGCTCCAGGGTGGCCAAGGCTGGGAACTCAACATCCAGGGGTATTCGATATTCAGGAATGATAGGCAAAAAGGAAAGGGAGGTGGGGTATCATTACTGGTTAAAGAAGGGATTAACACAACTGTAAGGAAGGATATTAGCTCTGATGTTGTGGAATCTGTATGGGTAGAATTGAGAAATACCAAGTGGTAGAAAACGTTAGTGGAATGGTAAATAGACCTCCAAACAGTAAGGCAGAGGTTGGGGATGGCATTAAAAGGGAAATTAAAGAAGCGTGCAATAAGGGCACAGCAGTCAACATGGGTGACTTTAATCTACATATAGATGGGGCAAACCAAATTAGTAACAATAATGTGGAGGAGGAATTCCTGGAGTGTTTACGGGTTGGTTTCCTGGACCAATATGTCGAGGAACCAGCCTGAGGTCAGGCAATCTTAGACTGGGTATTATATAACGAGAAAGGATTAATTAGCAATCTTGTTGTACGAGGCCCTTTGGGTCGGAGCCTTCATAATATGATCGAATTCTTCATTAAGATGGAGAATGAAATAGCTGACTCAGACACTAGGGTCCTAAATTTAAATAAAGGAAACTACAATGTTCTGAGGCGCGAGTTGGATTGGGAATGTCATTCAAAGGGTTGACGGTGGATAGGCAATGGCAAACATTCAAAGAACGCATGGATGAACTACAGAAAATGTTCATCCCAGTTTGGCACAAAAATAAAACAAAAAAGGTGACTCAACTGTGTCTAACAAAGGAAATTAGGGATAGCATAAGATCCAAGGAGAGGACATATACATTGGCCTGAAAAAGCAATAATCCTGAGGATTGGGAGCAATATAGGATTCATCAAAGAAGGACAAAGGGATTAATTAAGAAGGGGCAATAGAATATGAGAGAAAGCTTTCAGGGAACATATAAACAGACTGTAAAAGCTTTTATAGATATATGAAGAGAAAAAGGTTGGTGAAGTCAAGCGTAGGTCCCTTGCAGTCAGAATCAGGAGAATTTATAATGGGGAACAAAGAAATGGTGGAGCAACTAAATACATATTTTGGTTCTGTCTTCACAAAGGAGGACACAAATAACCTCCCAGAGATGCCGGGGAACATAGGGTCTGATGAAATCAGTATTTGTAGGGAAATGGTGTTAGGGAAATTGAATGGATTGAAGGCCGATAAATCCCCAGGGACTGAAAATCTACATCCTCGGGTACTTAAGAAAGTGGCCCTAGAAATAGTAGATGCATTGCTGATCATCTTCCAACATTCGATGGAATCTGGAACAGTACCCATGGACTGGAGGGTAGCTAATGTTACCGCACTATTCAGTAAAGGTGGTAGAGATAAAACGGGGAATTATAGACCGGAAAGCCTGACATCGGTAGTGGGGAAAATGTTAGAGTCCATTATAAAAGATGTAATAGCAGAGCACTTGAAAAACAGTGACAGGATCGGACAAAGTCAACATGGATTCACAAAATGTAAATCGTGCTTGACTAATCTACTGGAATTATTTGAAGATGTAACTGGTAAAATAGATAAGCGAGTACCAGTGGATGTGGTGTATTTGGACTTTCAGAAGGCTTTCGATAAGGTCCCGCATAAGAGATTAGCGTGTAATGTTAAGGCACATGGAATTGGGGGCAAGGTATTGACTTGGATAGAGAACTGGTTGGCAGACAGAAAGCAAAGATTTGGAATTAGCGGGTCATTTTCCGAGTGTCAGGCAGTGACTAGTGGGCTACCGCAGGGATCGGTCCTTGGACCCCAGCTATTCACAATATATATTAATGATCTAGACAAGGGAACCAGATGTAATATCTCCAAATTTGCAGAAGACACAAATCTAGGTGGGCGTGTGTGCTGTGAGGAGAATGCTGAGAAATTCCAGGATGATTTGGACATGTTGGGTGATTGGGCAGAAACGTGGCAGATGCAATATAGCTTGGATAAATGTGAGGTTCTACAATTTGGTGGCAAAAACAGGAAGGCAGATTATTATCCAAATGGCAGTAGATTGGGAGAAGGGGAAGTGCAACGACACCTGGGTGTCCTTGTGCACCAGTCGCTGAAGGTAAGCATGCAGGTGCAGCAGGCAGTTAAGAAGACAAATGATATATTGACCTTCGTAGCGAGAGGGTTTGAGTACAGGAATAAGGATGTCTTGCTGCAGCTGTACAGGGCCTTGGTGAGACCACATCTTGAGTATTGTGTGCTGTTTTGGTCGCCTTATCTGAGGAAGGATATTCTTGCCATGGAAGAAGTTCAGCTGATACTTGGGATGGCAGGAATGATGTATGAGGAGAGATTGGGTCGAGTGGACTTGTACTCCATGGAGTTTAGAAGAATGAGAGGTGATCTCATTGAAACTCATAAAATTCTGACAGGACTGGACAGACCAGATGCAGGAAGGATGTTCCCGATGGTCGGGGAGTCCAGAACCAGGGGACACAGTATAAGGATAAAGGGTAGGCCATTTAGGACAGAAATGAGGAGGAATTTCTTCTGCCAGAGAGTGGTGAACCTGTGGAACTCTCTGCCACAGAAGGCAGTGGATGCCAGTTCATTAAATATATTCAAGAAGGAGTTGGATATATTTCTTAAGGCTAACGGCATCAAGGGGAATGGGGAGAAAGCAAGGACCGGTTACTGAAATTGGATGATCATCCATGATCGCATTGAATGGCGGAGCAGGCTCGAGGGGCCGAATGGCCTACTCCTGCCCCTATCTTCTATGTTTCTATGTTTCTATAGATTGAGAATTGGTTAACAGACAGAAACCAATGAGTAGGGATAAACGGTCTTTTTTCTGGATGGCAGGCTGTGACTAGTGGGGTACCGCAAGGATCGGTGCTTGGGAACCAGCTATTCACAATCTATATCAATGATTTAGATGAGGGGACTAAATGTAACATTTCCAGATTTGCTGGTGATACAAAGCTAGGTGTCAGTGTCAGCTGCAAAGAGGATGTGAAGAAGCTTCAAGGGGATCTCGATAGGGTCAATTTGTGGGCGAGAGGAGGGCAGATGGAATATAATGTGGATAAATTGAAGTTATCCACTTTCGTAGAAAAAACAGAAAGGCAGAGTATTTCCTAAATGGTGAATGGTTGGGGAATGCAGGTGCTCAAAGTGACCCGGGTCCCCTTGTGCCTGAGTCGCTGAAAGTGAATGTGCAGGTGCAGCAAGCAAATGGTACTCTGGCCTTCATTACAAGATGATGTGAGTACAGGAGTAAAGGAGTCTTACTCCAATTATATAGGGCCTTGGTGAGAACACACCTGGAGTACTGGGTACAATTTTGATCTCCTTACCTAAGGAAGGATATACTTGCCATAGAGGAAGTGCAATGAAGGTTCACGGGATTGATTCCTGGGATGGCGGGACTGCCGTATGAGATTGAGTAAACGAGGCCTGTATTCTCTTGAATTCAAAAGAATGAGAGGGGATCTCATTGAAGCATACAACATTATTACAGGGCTTGATATGGTGGATGCTGGGAGAATGTTTCCTTTGGCTGGGGTGTCTAGAACCAGGGGCCACAGCCTCTGGAAAAGGGTAGGCCATTCAGAACTGAGATGAAATAAATTTATTCACACAGAGGGTGATGAATCTTTGGAATTACCGACCACATAGGGCTGTGGAGGCTCAGTCATTGGGTATATTCAAATCAGAAGTCGATAGTTTTCTGACTGGTAATTGTATCAACGGATATGGTGATAGATCCGGTGAGTGGTGTTGAGGCAGAAGATCAGCCACTGAATGGCGGAGCTGGCTCGAAGGGCCGAATGGCTTACTCCTGCTCCAATTTCTTATGTTCTAACGTGGATGGCACGCTCCTTGTTAGTGACTGAGACTTGGCTCACAATAGCAACATCTTGACCCGCGCTGAAGGCTCCCGACATACGACACATTCCACCACCTTTCCCACCAAAGCCACTGTGGCAGCGCTATGGCCCTAATCACTAAATCTCATCCTAGACTCTTCCCTGATCTTCCAAAAGCGTCAAGGGATCTTTACATTTTTCGGAGAGGGCAGAAAGAACCTCGGTTTAACGTCTCGTCCAAGGGACATTATTTCCCACAGAGCTGAACTCCCTCAGCATTGCTCTGAGCGTGCCGGCCTAGATTATGAAGTCAATGTTATGAAAGGGGCTCGAACCCACAATCATCTGACTCAGAGACGAGAAAGTGAGACTAGAGAAAGCACTTTTCTTTTCTTTACTGCACTGATGATCGCATGTAACAAAGGGTGAGAATACTGGAATGCCTTTCCAATCGTTTTGACGTGTATTCGCAATATTTCGTTGCAGCTTTAGATGCCTAAAATGTGCGTTGGCGCCATCTGTCGGCGAGAAAAGGCAGATCATCTATATTAGTCCTTTTATATTTCGCTGAATCATAGAAACAGAATATCTTACAGCAGAGAAGGGACCATTCACCCGGTCGTCCCTGTGCCGGCTCTTTGAGACAGCTATCAAATTTAGTCCCAATCCTCATCTTTCTCCCTCAAGCATGCAAATTGTTCCTCTTTAATTTCATCTTTCACAGCACTGTGAAAGTTCGGGTGTAATCTTCTTCCACCATCCTCTCCGTTTGTGTGTTACATATGTTAAAGATACTCTGTCTGAAAATATTTCTCCACCTTTCCCCTCCAGCTCCTTTGCAAAACAACTTAAATCTGTGACCTTTGTTTACTGACCAACTTGACAGAGGGTCACAACTTGCTCTATCAGAACCCTTCATAATTTTGAATATCTCTATTTGGTCACCTCTTAACTTTCTCACTCTATGACCATAGGAACAGCAGGAGGCCAGTTAGCGCCTCGAGCTTATTCTGCTGTTCAATGAGATCATTGCTGCTCTGTGACATAACTCCATATATCTGCCTTTGCCCCATATTCCTTAATACCTTTGGTTAACAGAAAACTATAAATTCCGGATTTAAGAATAACTAGTGATCTAGCATCAACTGCGGTTTTTGTATGAGAGCTCCACACTTCCACCAACCTTTGTGTGTAGAACTATTTCTTAACTTCACGCCTGAAAGCCCTTACTCTATTTTTAGGCTATGTACCCCAGTCCTAGACTCCATAATCTGTGGAAATATTTCCTCTATATCTACTCGAACGGTTCTCCTTAATATTTTGAAAACTTGGATCAAATCACCCGCTAATAATTTAAGTTCCTGGGAATTCAACTCTACTTTATGTAATTTCTCCTGGTGATTTAACCCTTAGAGTTCAGACATCATTCTAATAAATCTACGCTGCACTCCGTCCAGTGCCAATATATGCTCCCTAAGTTTTTGTGCTCAGAACTGAGCACAGTACTCCGGGTGAGGTGTAACCAGGGCTTTGTATAGCTGTAGCATGACCTCCAACCCCTTGTATTCTAGTCAACTTGAACTAAATTCCAGCATTCGGTTAGCATTTTAAATTAATTTTTGAAACTGTATCAGACATTTTAGTGGCCTATGTATATGGACACGTAAGTCTCTTTTAACCTTGCAATGTTTTTAGCATTTCACAATTCAGACATTTTTCTGATGTATACATTTAAGGCCCAAAGTGGATGAGGGCACACTTGCCTGAATTGAACTCCATGTTTTAGTTTTGTCAATACATTAATGGTATAATTATAGCTTTGTAATTTTATGCTTTCATCTTCAGTGCTTACAATGCCGCCTTTTCCTGTTCAAAGGCGAACAATCCCAAAGTCTCCAAACCCTCCACATATCTAATGTCCCCCATCTATGGTGTCATCCTTGTAATCCTCATTTATACCCACTGCAAGGCCTAGACATCCTGCCTGAAGTGTGCGGCAGACAATTGTAGACAATACTCAAGCTGAGGCCTAAACAGTGATAAATAAATGATTAGCTTTTTTGTAATCAATGCCCCTATTTACAATACCTGTTATCCCAAACGCTTGTTTAACCGGCTTATCCACTTGCCCTGCAAACCTCAAAGAGTTCTGAATATGCCCTTCTAGATTACTCTGCTCTTGCACCCCCTCTAAATAGGACTATTTCTATTATAAGGTCTATGCCCGTTGTTCCTCACAAGGTGGATCGCTTCACACTGATCCACATTAAATTGTATCTGCTATGTGTCTGCCAATTTCACCAGTCTGGCTATGTGCTCCGGAATACCGTTATTATTCTCCTCACTATTTATTAAGTTGCCTAGTTTTTTGTCATCAGCAAATGTCGAAATTTTACTCTTTACAACCCAGTCCATATCATTTATAACGAAAAGCAGAAACAATGGTAATCATACCGACCCCTAGTACCGCACTGGCTATTATTCTGCAGTCAGAAAAAAACGTTCACACTTCTCTCCGGCTCCTATCCCTGAGTCAATTGCGTATACAAGTTACTAACGTCCCGTTAGTCTCATGTGCTTCTAATGACCGATTAAGGCTTTCATGTGGAACTTTATCACATTCATTTCATCAACGTCGATACATACAACATCTACTGCACGATTTTCAAAAATACTCCCTGTTACCTCATCAAATAACTTAATCGGGTTAGTCAGACACGATTTCTCTTTAAGCAATCCATGTTGGCTGTCACTTATGAACCCATGCTTCTCCAGTTGAGATTTAATTGATGTTTGATAATGGTCTCCAGTAGTTCTCCTACTACTGATGCAACACTGATTGTTCCGTAATTACCAGTTTTATCCCTCTCCCCTAGCGGTGTAACATTTGCAATGCTCCAGTTCACGAGCACCACTCCCATCTCCAAGGAGCAATGAAAGAATGTGGTCACCGCTTCTGCAATCTCCAACCTTGCTCCCCTCAGCAAACTAGGATGCGCCCCTTTTGTGTTGTGGACCGAATCACATTAAATCGACACAGATAAGAAATAATACACCACAAACTAAATATTTCGTACTTCAAAATATTGCATCAATGATTTTGCTGCTTTATATCACTGCGAAGATAACATTATGGTACTATCCTGTTATTACCTATAGTTCAGAAAATCTAAACTCAGAGACTGACCCACGCTGTCTGGGATGTTGCTCAGGGGAAATTAGCTGGATTGCTAGTAATCTTTGAAATGTGCGTTGCAACATATCACATTCATTTCAGACAATAGGAGTTGGCACAACATATTCAACAGACAATGTGAGAAGAGGAGTTTGTTTATACGCAGCGAATTGTTGTGATCTGGACTGCACTGCCTGAAATGGCGGTGGAAGCAGATTCTATACTAATTTTAAAAGGAATTGGATACATATTGAAAAAGAAAGATTTGCAGGTCTAAGAGTAAAGGGCAGGGATGTGGGGAGAGGGATTTATTGGATATATCTGTTCAGGAGCTGACACAGGCAATGTGGGTCCTCTTTCTGTGCTGTAACATTTTATGAT
This sequence comes from Somniosus microcephalus, assembly GCF_052327205.1. Taxonomy (NCBI): domain Eukaryota; kingdom Metazoa; phylum Chordata; class Chondrichthyes; order Squaliformes; family Somniosidae; genus Somniosus; species Somniosus microcephalus. Next base: position 3,874,034 of record NW_028225184.1, read on the forward strand.
ACTGCGAACAGATATTTACTGATTTACACCGGATTTAATTGAGAACCGCTCAGTAGGAGTCTGATTACAGAGAATCACACAGAACGTGTAGCACAGAAACAGTCCATTCTACCCAGTGCTCTCTGTCACTGTTATTGGTCCACATTTTAATCATCTCTTCCCGCCCTGCCCCTACGTCTCCCTCGGGTGTGCATCTTGCCTGTACTTAGAGGCAGCAATGCCAGCTCATTCACTCACTCCACCGGGCAGGGATTTCACATTCTCAGCACTCTCTTTGTCAAGAAGATCCTCGCCAATTCTCAGCTAAACCGACAACCTGCTTGCATTCGATCCAGAACCAAGCTGGGAGATGTTTCTCACGCTAGATAGATAGGTAGCTCAGTGCGCCATCATTGACACGGATAGGTGAGGGAGGGGTTATAGATACATCTTCTATTTGTCTCTATCTCTCTCTCTCTCTCTCTCAGGCCCCCTTTCCACTTACTTCACGTTTTGCTCGCCCCTCCCATTTCTCTACACATTCGTTCTCTCATTATCCATTACATCTCAGATTTATACACACTCTTTGAACAATTTGAGAGGGGACACGACACCGGGGGAGGCGGACCTGTGTGGGAGTGGCAGTGGGACCTGAGAGGCAACATTCAAAAGAGGGACATTAGAGTGAAAGAAGTGACGTTTGCAACTAGGGAAGGAGCTGATTGGTGAGTAGCTGGTGAGTGCATTTATTCAGAAGTTTATTTCTTTTTTTGAACATCACTTTTTATTGTTTGTAGCCTTTTAGTCTTTCACTAAGGGAAGTGGGTTAAGCTAAATATTTGGTTAATTGGTTTTTATAAATAGAGGCATGGAAGAGCAGCTCGGTCCCGTGGAGAGCACATCCTGTGCCATGTGGGGAGTCCTGGACACTTCACGTAGCCTGGACGACCACATGTGCAGGAACTGTCGACGGCTGCAGAAACTCGAGCTTAAGCGGCGGTTGGATTCAGTTTGGTGCATCCATGAGGAAGAGAGTTACGTGGATAGCACGTTTCGGGAGGTGGTCACCCAGCAGCTTAAGACTGTGCCGGCAGAGAGCAAATGGGTGATGTCTACAGAGAAGCGCATTACCAGGCAGGTAGTGCTGGAGTCGCCAGAGTTCATCGCACTCTCCAACAAGTATTCTGTTCTGAGTACTGGTGAGGGCGATGCTTCCTCAGGAGAGTGCAGCCAGAGAAACGTCCAAGGCACCATGGTTCGTGCAGCTGCCCAGGTGGGGAGAAAAAAGTGTTGAAGAGCAATAATTGTAGGGGATTCGATAGTAAGGGAGCAGATAGGCGTTTCTGCGGCTGCAGCTGTGACTCCACGATGGTAGGTTGCCTCCCTGGTGCCAGGGTCAAGGATGACACTGAGCGGCTGCAGGACACGTTGAGGGGGGAGGGTGATCAGCCAGAGGTACTTCTACATTTTGGTAGCAATGATATAGGCAGAAAGAGTGATGACGTCCTGCATGCAGAGATTAGGGAGCTAGGAGAGAGATTAAAAAGCAGGATCTCAATGGTTATAATCTCCAGATTACTCGCGGTGCCCCATGCTGGTGAGTACAGGAATAGAAGGATAGAATAGATGAATGCATGGCTGGAGAGGTGGTTCAGGAGGTAGGGCTTTAGCGTCCTGAGTCATTGGGACCGTTTCTGGGGAATGTGGAACCTGTACAAGCCAAACGGATTAAACCTCAACAGTGCCGGGAACAATATTCTCGTGGGGAGGTTTGCTAGCGCTTTTTGGGGAGGGTGTAAGCTAGATTGGCAGGGGGATGGGCACCAGCATATTGAACAGAGAAGAGGCAGAAGATGCATAAAAGTGTAAGTGTGTTGGATAGTACTAGAGAAGCTAGAACTAGAGGCGGTATAAGAACAACATTACATAGGAGCAGAGTAAGAAACACTAACAAAATTCAAAAATGGGTTTAGAATGCATGTGCGTAAATGCACAATGTTTGGTGAATAAGGTTGGTGAGCTACCAGCAAAATTAGCCGTGTGGCAATATGATGCGATAAAAACAGAAACGTTGCTTAAAACGGTGAGGACTGTGCACATATTATTCAAGTATTCAGAATGATACGGAAGGAAAAAAAGGGGGCGGGGTGGTAGTGCTGTTTAAGGAAGGCATTATAATTTTGGAAAGTGAGGATGTTCTTCAGCTAGCAAGGACAGAATCCATTTGGTTAGACTTGAGGAGCAAAAATGGTATGATCAAACTTTTGCGGGTATTCTATATGCCTCTAAATAGTGAGAGCGAGGTAGTGGAGCAAATCTGCAGGGAAATCGCAGGGAGGTGCAAGAGCAATAGAATGGTGATATTGGGGGAACTTAATTACCCAAATATCGATTGGGATAATGCTAGGGTAAAGGGAAAGGATGGTGATGAATTTCTGAAATGTGTTCAGGAGAATTTCCTTGACCAGTATGTTCTTGGGCCAACTAGGAAGGAGGCTCTTCTGTATTTAGTGCTGTTGAATGGGGTGGACCAGGAAGACCAATGTCTGTTGGAGAACACTTGGAACGACTGATCATTGAATCATAAAGCTTACATTAGAAATGGAGAGCTGCAATGACCAATCTAGAGTTGAACTTTGAATCTGGAATAGGGCTATCTTCAATAAGATGCGAAGGGATCTAGCCAGGGTAAAATAGAACCAAAGCCTGACAGGAAAAATTGAAACGGAATAATTGATGGTATTTAAGTAGAAGATGTTCCAAGTAGAGGCCAGGTAAATTCCAACAAGAGGGAAGGGTAAAGGAACAAAAGTTAGGTTTTCTTGGATGATGAGGGAGATAGAGAAGATGCTGAAACAAAAAAGACGGTGAATGTTGCATGTCAGGCGCTTTCTTCAAGGGAGTAACAGACAAAGTATATTAAATTCAGAGGCGAAATGAAGAAGAAAATAAGATTGGCAAAGAGAGAATCTGAGAGTAGAATTTCAGTCAACATAAATAGTAGCCCAAAATTTTTCTAACGGCATGCATACAGTAAGGGTGTAGTAAGAGGCAGGGTGGCGCCTATTACAGACAGAGAAGTTGATATATGCTTAGAGGCGCAGGGCAAGGCTAGAATACTCAATGAGTACTTTTTATCGGCGTTTACTAAGGCGATGGATGCTGACAAAATATCGATAGCAGTGGAAAAGTTAAAAGCAATGGAAAGGCTGAAAATTGATTGACACAATTTACTAGAATGGCTGGGTATGCTTAGAGTGGATAAGTTCCCTAGTGCACATGGCTTGCATCCCAGATTGCTAAGGGAATTCGGGGAATAGATAGTGGAAGGGCTTGCCTTAATTTTCCAAACTTCCTTAGATTCGGAGAACGTGCCTGAAGATTGGAAAGTGGCAACGTGACACCATTGTTCAAGAAAGGATGGAAGGACAATTCTAGTAACTACAGGCTGGTCAGCTTAACATCAGTTGTGGGTGATGTTTTAGGAACAGTACTCAATGTAAAAATTAACGGGCTCTTGGAAAAGTTTAAGCTAATTAAGGAGACCAGCACGGCTTTTTAAAATGCAGATCATGTTTGACAAATTTAATTGAATTTTTTGATGAAATAACAGCGCGGAACGATGACGGGAATGCAACGAATGTTGTCTGCATGGATTTTAGGAAGGCACTTGACAAAGTATCACATCGAAGGCTGTTTAACAACATTGAGGCTCACGGAATAGGTGGGTCAGTGGCAGCTTGGATAAGGAATTGGCTTAAGGATAAAAAACAGAGAATTGTAGTAAATGACTGTTTTTCAGACTGGAGGATGGTAGACAGTTGTGATCCTCAAGGGCCAGTGTTGGGGCCACTGCTTTTTTGATATCTATATATATAAACGGATCGATCTGTCTGTCTGTCTGTCTATCTGTCTGTCTGTCTGTCCTTCAGTGTGTGTCTGTCTGGCTATGCACTCGAAAGTTATAGAGCATACCTACACGTGCGTTACATGAAAAGAAAGCTTACGATTCCAAAACGGTTGTAAGCATATTTATGTTTCGGCTGGACAAAAATTGCGCCTGCGGTATCCAAAAAACGTTCAAAATTCCACTCATCAGCACCTTATTATCCGCTCATTCGCGATAGAGTGACATCGAGGTCGACCAATCGTACGCCGGGTTCCTGGCGCGTGTGTGCGGGCCCTCCTACAGTCGAGTGATGGGACGATTGACCAATCCTACGCTTCGGTGACCTGACGGTCGACCAATCAGTGGGTGTGTGGGCGGGCCTTATCGTTCTGAACCGAGGTGAGTGTCAGCCATCTTGATTCCATTCTTTTTCCCGCTTTCTGCGTTTTTCTTTTCAAACCTACATTTCCAGCAAAAAAAAATTGCTTTTATTAAATTGTTTTCAAAAAAACTTCATTCATTTGTAAATATTTTCTCTAACCTGAAGATTCTTTTTCCTACCTTTCCCCGTTTTTGTAAGGCCTCAGAACCTAGGCCTCAAAGCCTGGGCCTCTCCTGCCCAGCCACGCCCGAGCTAGGTAATTGTCCAACGGCTTCTGCTAAGCTCCCCCCCCACCCCGTCAGGTTACCCGGGGCAATGGCATCAGCCACGAGGGTCACGGGACATACACAGGGTGCGGCGCAGCAGGAGCAGCTGAGACGCGGCGTCTCTCTCTGTTCCCTGCTCAGCTCGGGTGGGGGCGGGGCTCTCGGGAGTGCGGAACTCGGGCGGGGCTTGGAGAGCGGGAAGGGTTACCCCGGCAACTGCGCCCACCGGCCGTCTCTCACAGCTGCAACCGGCGGTCTTGAAGCCAGCTCGGGAGGGCGGGGCTCCGGAGAGCGGGAGGGTGGGGCTCCGGAGAGCGGGAGGCCGGTGCTGGGGAGGGCGGGGCTCGCGACATCGGGGGCGGGGCTCGCGACATCGGGAGATCGGGGGACGGGAGATCGGGGGGGGTGGGACATCGGGAGATCGCGGGGTGGGAAATCGGGAGATCGGGGGCGGGACATCGGGAGATTGGGGGTGGGACATTGGGGGCGGGACATCGGGAGATCGGGGGGCGGGACATCGGGAGATCGCGGGGTGTGACATCGGGAGATCGCGGGGTGGGACATCGGGAGATAGTGGGGCAGGCGATCGGGGGATGGGAGATCAGGGGGCGGGACATCGGGAGATCGTGGGGTGGGAGATCGGGGATGGGAGATCAGGGGGCGGGACATTGGGAGATCGGGGTACGGGAGATCGGGGGCGGGACATCGGGGGGGCGGGGCTCGGGGACTCCCCCTCTCCTCCTCCCCCCCTCCCCCTCCTCCCTTTCCTCCCCCCTCCTCCCCCCTCCACCCCCCTCCCTCCTCACCCTCCCCTCCCCCCTCCACACACCCCTCCTCCCCCCCTTCCCCCCTCCCTCCTCCCCCCCTTCTTTCCCCCCTCCCCCAATTCCCCCCTTTCCCTCCTACAGTCGAGTGACGGGACGATTGACCAATCCTACGCTTCGGTGACCTGATGGTCGACCAATCGGTGCGTGTGTGGGCGGGCCTTATCGTTCTGAACCGAGGTGAGTCGCCGCCATCTTGATTCCAAACTTTTCATTTCTTTTTCCCGCTTTCTGCGTGTTTCTTTTCAAATCTACATTTCCAGCAAAAAAAAAGTTGCTTTTAAAACACAAATTGTTTTTAAAAAGTTAATTAATTTGTAAATCTTTTCTCTAACCTCTATAATTCTCCTACCTTTCACCGTTTTTCCAGGCCCGGGGCCTAGGCTTCTCCAACTGCCAGCAGTGCAACTCTAGACCCAGGCTCCCGGCCTAGACAGGGACAAACACTGGCAGAGGGGAGAGGGTGTACTGCCTCAGCTCCATTCCCGGGGTCAGTAGGTGCGGAGGCTTCATAAGCAACTGGGGTAGGTCGCAAGCCCCGAATAATAATCTGAAGATCCTGTGTTTGCAGCTGAGGAAATTTCTTCTGCTGACAGCCCCAGGTTAACGGCAGCCATCTTTGTCAAGGAGGGCGAAAAGTTTCAGTGCAACGCCATTTTGATTCAGTGTGTAACAGAGTGCATGTGCAGCCATCTTAGTACAGGAGCATAGAGTGGGTGGGGTTTCTGTGCTCCAAATCGGGTGCTGGTGACCGAGACAGACAATCGACTGTGTGGGCGGGGCCTAGTCTTTCCAACTGAAAAGCAAGCGGTGGCCATTGTTTGTGATGCAACACACTGAGAGGTGAGCACCCCTTTTTTAATAAAAAGATTGGGTGAGGTTGTAAAGTGTATGTTATAGAAAGATTTACCAAAAATGTTTTATAAGTACTTTAAGTTTCATGTTTCCCCACCCCTTGCTCCCCCCGCTCCCCTTCCACCCCACCTCCCTTTTCCCCCCCTTACTTCCCCCCCTCCCTTTCCCTCCCAATCCCCTCTTTCCCCCCCTTTACCCCCCTCCCTCTCCCCCCTCCCTTTCCACCCTTCCCCCCCACACCCCTTCCCTCCCAACCCTACTTTCCACCCACACACACCCTTCCCCCCCCACCCCCCAACCCCACTCCCCCCCACACCCCCTTCCCCCCGCCTCCCCACCCCCCCTTCCCCCTTCTCCCCCCACCCCCCCTTCCAACCCTTCCCCCCACCCCCCCAGAGATCAGGAGGCGAGAGGGGAGGAGGGTTACAAGGCAACCGGGGCTCGGGAAGGGAGGGGGAGCGGAAAGGGTTACCCCGGCAACCGGGCTTGCCAGCCGCAATCGGCCGCTCAGGCCCAGAGATCGGGAGGAGAGGGGGGGAGGGTTAACAAGGCAACCGGGCCCGGCCAGCCGCAATCGCCATCTCAGGCCCCCCTCCCTCCCCCCTCCCTCTCTCCCTTCCCCCTGCTCCCCTCCCACCCCCTCCCCCTCCCTCCCTCCTCCCCCTTCCCCTCCCCGCCACCTCCCCCCCCTCTCCCCCACCCCCCCTTCCCCTCCCTCCTCCACCTCCCCCCTCCCCCTCCCCCTCCCCCCCCCTCCCCCTCCATCCTCCCCCTCCACCCTTTCCTCCCTCTCCCCCTCCCTCCCCCCTTCTCTCCCTCACCCCCTCCCTCACCCCCCTCAACCCTCCCCCCAGTCGCTCTCTCTCTTCCCCCCCAGTCACTCTCTCTCTTCCCCCCAGTCGCTCTCTCTCTTCCCCTCCAGTCGCTCTCTCTCTTCCCCCCCCAGTCGCTCTCTCTCTTCCACCCCAAGTCGCTCTCTTCCCCCCAAGTCGCTCTCTTCCCCCCAGTCGCTCTCTCTTCACCCCCAGTCGCTCTCTCTTCACCCCCAGTCGCTCTCTTCTTCCCCCCAGTCGCTCTCTCTCTTCCCCCCAGTCGCTCTCTCTCTTCCCCACCCAGTCGCTCTCTTCCCCCCCAGTCGCTCTCTCTCTTCCCCCCAGTCGCTCTCTCTCTCTTCCCCCCCAGTCGCTCTCTTCCCCCCCAGTTGCTCTCTCTCTTCCCCCCAGTCACTCTCTCTCTTCCCCCCCAGTCGCTCTCTCTCTTCCCCCCCAGTCGCTCTCTCTCTTCTCCCCCCCCCCCAGTCGCTCTCTCTCTCTCTTCCAACAACAACACGCCCTCGAAAAAGCCTCGGCACTGCCGGGCACTCCAGCTAGTCTATCTATATATATAAATGGATCAATCTGCCTGTCTATCTGCCTGTCTGACTGTCCTCACATGTGCGTCTGTCCAGCTATGCGCTCAAAAGTTATAGAGCGTACCTACGCGTGCGTTACGTCGAAAGGAAGCTTACCGTTCCGAAACGGTCGTAAGCGTATTTACGTTTCGGCCGGACAAAAATCGCGCCCGCGGTATCCAAAAAACGTTCAACATTCCACTCATTAGCATCTCATTATCCGCTCATTAGCGATAGAGTGACCTCGAGGTCGACCAATCGTATGCCGGGTTCCTGGCGCGTATGGCCGGGCCCTCTTACGGTCGAGTGATGGGACGATTGACCAATCCTACGCTTTGGTGACCTGACGGTCGACCAATCGGTGCGTGTGTGGGCGGGCCCTTATCGTTCTGAACCGTGGTGAGTCACCGGCATCTTGATTCCAAACTTTTCCTTTCTTTGTCCCGCTTTCTGCGTCTTTAAAAAAACGTTGCTTTTAGAAACATAGAAACATAGAAGATAGGAGCAGGAGTAGGCCATTCGGCCCTTCGAGCCTGCTCTGCCATTCAATAAGATCATGGCTGATCAGCCAACCCTAGCACCCGGTCCCTACACCGACAGCCATCCCACCCAAGCCCTAT
>NW_028225184.1:3882738-4012162 GCF_052327205.1 Somniosus microcephalus
GGTTCAGAACGATAAGGCCCGCCCACACACGCACCGATTGGTCGACCGTCAGGTCACCAAAGCGTAGGATTGGTCAATCGTCCCATCACTCGACCATAAGAGGGCCCGGCCATACGCGCCAGGAACCCGGCATACGATTGGTCGACCTCGAGGTCACTCTATCGCTAATGAGCAGATAATGAGATGCTAATGAGTGGAATGTTGAATGTTTTTTGGATACCGCGGGCGTGATTTTTGTCCGGCCGAAACGTAAATACGCTTACGACCGTTTCGGAACGGTAAGCTTCCTTTCGACGTAACGCACGCGTAGGTACGCTCTATAACTTTTGAGCGCCTAGCTGGACAGACGCACATCTGAGGACAGACAGACAGGCAGATAGACAGACAGATCGATCCATTTATATATATAGATAGACTAGCTGGAGTGCCCGGCAGTGCCGAGGCTTTTTCGAGGACGTGTTGTTGTTGGAAGAGAGAGAGAGAGCGACTGGGGGGGGGGAGAAGAGAGAGAGCGACTGGGGGGGAAGAGAGAGAGCGACTGGGGGGAAGAGAGAGAGCGACTGGGGGGGAAGAGAGAGAGTGACTGGGGGGAAGAGAGAGAGCAACTGGGGGGAAGAGAGCGACTGGGGGGGAAGAGAGAGAGAGCGACTGGGGGGAAGAGAGAGAGCGACTGGGGGGGAAGAGAGCGACTGGGTGGGGAAGAGAGAGAGCGACTGGGGGGAAGAGAGAGAGCGACTGGGGGGGAAAGAGAGAGCGACTGGGCGGGAAGAGAGAGCGACTGGGGGGGAAGAGAGTGACTTGGGGGGAAGAGAGCGACTTGGGGGGGAAGAGAGAGAGCGACTGGGGGGGAAGAGAGAGAGCGACTGGAGGGGAAGAGAGAGAGCGACTGGAGGGGAAGAGAGAGAGCGACTGGGGGAAGAGAGAGAGTGACTGGGGGGAAGAGAGAGAGCGACTGGGGGGAGGGGGAGGGGGGTGAGGGAGGGGGTGAGGGAGAGAAGGGGGGAGGGAGGGGGGAGAGGGAGGAAAGGGTGGAGGGGGAGGGGGAGGATGGAGGGGGAGGGGGGAGGGGGAGGGGGGGAGGGGGAGGGGGAGGGGGGAGGTGGAGGGAGAGGGGGGAGGTGGAGGGGGAGGGGAAGGGGGGGTGGGGAGAGGGGGGGAGGTGGCGGGGAGGGGGAAGGGGGAGGAGGGAGGGAGGGGGAGGGGGTGGGAGGGGAGGAGGGGGAAGGGGAGAGAGGGAGGGGGGAGGGAGGGGGGCCTGAGATGGCCGATTGCGGCTGGCCGGGCCCGGTTGCCTTGGTAACCCTCCTCCCCTCTCCTCCCGATCTCTGGGCCTGAGCGGCCGATTGCGGCTGGCAAGCCCGGTTGCCGGGGTAACCCTTTCCGCTCCCCCTCCCCTCCCGAGCCCCGGTTGCCTTGGTAACCCTCCTCCCCTCTCCGCCTCCTGATCTCTGGGGGGGTGGGGGGGGAAGGGGTGGGAAGGGGGGGTGGGGGTAGAAGGGGGGAAGGGGGGGTGGGGGGAAGGGGGGAGGGGGGTTGGGGGGTGGGGGGGAAGGGTGTGTGTGGGTGGAAAGTAGGGTTGGGGGGAAGGGGTGTGGGGGGGAAGGGTGGAAAGGGAGGGGGGAGAGGGAGGGAGGTAAAGGGGGGGAAAGAGGGGGTTGGGAGGGAAAGGGAGGGGGGAAGTAAGGGGGGGAAAGGGAGGTGGGGTGGAAGGGAGCGGGGGTAGCAAGGGGTGGGGAAACATGAAACTTAAAGTACTTATAAAACATTTTTGGTAAATCTTTCTATAACATACACTTTACAACCTCACCAATCTTTTATTAAAAAAGGAGTGCTCACCTCTCAGTGTGTTGTATCACAAACAATGGCCACCGCTTGCTTTTCAGTTGGAAAGACTAGGCCCCGCCCACACAGTCGATTGTCTGTCTCGGTCACCAGCACCCGATTTGGAGCACAGAAGCCCCACCCACTCTATGCTCCTGTACTAAGATGGCTGCACATGCACTCTGTTACACACTGAATCAAAATGGCGTTGCACTGAAACTTTTCGCCCTCCTTGACAAAGATGGCTGCCGTTAACCTGGGGCTGTCAGCAGAAGAAATTTCCTCAGCTGCAAACACAGGATCTTCAGATTATTATTCGGGGCTTGCGACCTACCCCAGTTGCTTATGAAGCCTCCGCACCTACTGACCCGGGAATGGAGCTGAGGCAGTACACCCTCTCCCCTCTGCCAGTGTTTGTCCCTGTCTAGGCCGGGAGCCTGGGTCTAGAGTTGCACTGCTGGCAGTTGGAGAAGCCTAGGCCCCGGGCCTGGAAAAACAGTGAAAGGTAGGAGAATTATAGAGGTTAGAGAAAAGGTTTACAAATTAATTAACTTTTTAAAAACAATTTGTGTTTTAAAAGCAACTTTTTTTTTGCTGGAAATGTAGATTTGAAAAGAAACACGCAGAAAGCGGGAAAAAGAAATGAAAAGTTTGGAATCAAGATGGCGGCGACTCACCTCGGTTCAGAACGATAAGGCCCGCCCACACACGCACCGATTGGTCGACCATCAGGTCACCGAAGCGTAGGATTGGTCAATCGTCCCGTCACTCGAATGTAGGAGGGAAAGGGGGGAATTGGGGGAGGGGGGAAAGAAGGGGGGGAGGGGGGAAGGGGAGGAGGGGGGTGTGGAGGGGGAGGGGGGGTGTGGAGGGGGGAGGGGGAGGGGGGGAGGAGGAGAGGGGGAGGGGGGGAGGAGGAGAGGGGGAGGGGGGGAGGAGGAGAGGGGGAGTCCCGAGCCCCGCCCCCCCGATGTCCCGCCCCCCCGATGTCCCGCCCCCGATCTCCCGATGTCCCGCCCCCTGATCTCCCATCCCCGATCTCCCACCCCACGATCTCCCAATGTCCCGCCCCCCCGATGACCCGCCCCCCCGATCTCCCATCCCCGATCGCCCGCCCCACTATCTCCCGATGTCCCACCCCGCGATCTCCCGATGTCACACCCCGCGATCTCCCGATGTCCCGCCCCCGATGTCCCACCCCCAATCTCCCGATGTCCCGCCCCCGATCTCCCGATTTCCCACCCCGCGATTTCCCGATGTCCCACCCCCCCCGATCTCCCGTCCCCCGATCTCCCGATGTCGCGAGCCCCGCCCCCGATGTCGCGAGCCCCGCCCCCCGCCCTCCCGAGCACCGGCCTCCCGCTCTCCGGAGCCCCGCCCTCCCGAGCTGGCTTCAAGACCGCCGATTGTAGCTGTGAGAGACGGCCGGTGGGCCCAGTTGCCGGGGTAACCCTTCCCGCTCTCCAAGCCCCGCCCGAGTTCCGCACTCCCGAGAGCCCCGCCCCCCACCCGAGCTGAGCGGGGAACAGAGAGAGACGCCGCGTCTCAGCTGCTCCTGCTGCGCTGCACCCTGTGTATGTCCCGTGACCCTCGTGGCTGACGCCATTGCCCCGGGTAACCTGACGGGGTGGGGGGGGAGCTTAGCAGAAGCCGTTGGACAATTACCTAGCTCGGGCGTGGCTGGGCAGGAGAGGCCCAGGCTTTGATGCCTAGGTTCTGAGGCCTTACAAAAACGGGGAAAGGTAGGAAAAAGAATCTTCAGGTTAGAGAAAATATTTACAAATGAATGAAGTTTTTTTGAAAACAATTTAATAAAAGCAATTTTTTTTTGCTGGAAATGTAGTTTTGAAAAGAAAAACGCAGAAAGCAGGAAAAAGAATGGAATCAAGATGGCTGACACTCACCTCGGTTCAGAACGATAAGGCCCGCCCACACACGCACCGATTGGTCGACTGTCAGGTCACCGAAGCGTAGGATTGGTCAATCGTCCCATCACTCGACTGTAGGAGGGCCCGCACACACGCGCCAGGAACCCGGCGTACGATTGGTCGACCTCGATGTCACTCTATCGCGAATGAGCGGATAATAAGGTGCTAATGAGTGGAATTTTGAACGTTTTTTGGATACCGCAGGCGCAATTTTTGTCCGGCCGAAACATAAATATGCTTACAACCGTTTTGGAATCGTAAGCTTTCTTTCATGTAACGCACGTGTAGGTACGCTCTATAACTTTCGAGTGCATAGCCAGGCAGACACACACTGAAGGACAGACAGACAGACAGATAGACAGATAGACAGACAGACAGACAGATCGATCCGTTTATATATATAGATATAGAATCCGGCCTCGGGCGACTGTCTGTGTGGAGTTTGCACATTCTCCCTGTGTTTGCGTGGGTTTTCTCCGGGTGCTCCGGTTTCCTCCCACAGTCCAAAGATGTGCGGGTTAGGTTGATTGGCTACGATAAATTGACCCTTAGTGTTAGGGGGATTAAATACGTGGGGTTACGGGGATAGGGTGGGATATGTGTTGGTGTAGGGGTTACGGGGATCGGGTGGGATATGTGTCGATGCAGGCTCGATGGGCCGAAATGGCCTCTATCTGCACTGTGGCGTTTCTGTGATTTCTGTGATCACAGAATCACTTTCTGTGATTCTGTGATATCAAAAAAGCAGTGGCCCCAACACTGGCCCTTGAGGATCACAACTGTCTACCATCCTCCAGTCTGAAAAACAGTCATTTACTACAATTCTCTGTTTTTTATCCTTAAGCCAATTCCTTATCCAAGCTGCCACTGACCCACCTATTCCGTGAGCCTCAATGTTGTTAAACAGCCTTCGATGTGATACTTTGTCAAGTGCCTTCCTAAAATCCATGCAGACAACATTCGTTGCATTCCCGTCATCGTTCCGCGCTGTTATTTCATCAAAAAATTCAATTAAATTTGTCAAACATGATCTGCATTTTAAAAAGCCGTGCTGGTCTCCTTAATTAGCTTAAACTTTTCCAAGAGCCCGTTAATTTTTACATTGAGTACTGTTCCTAAAACATCACCCACAACTGATGTTAAGCTGACCAGCCTGTAGTTACTAGAATTGTCCTTCCATCCTTTCTTGAACAATGGTGTCACGTTGCCACTTTCCAATCTTCAGGCACGTTCTCCGAATCTAAGGAAGTTTGGAAAATTAAGGCAAGCCCTTCCGCTATCTATTCCCCGAATTCCCTTAGCAATCTGGGATGCAAGCCATGTGCACTAGGGAACTTATCCACTCTAAGCATACCCAGCCATTCTAGTAAATTGTGTCAATCAATTTTCAGCCTTTCCATTGCTTTTAACTTTTCCACTGCTATCGATATTTTGTCAGCATCCATCGCCTTAGTAAACGCCGATAAAAAGTACTCATTGAGTATTCTAGCCTTGCCCTGCGCCTCTAAGCATATATCAACTTCTCTGTCTGTAATAGGCGCCACCCTGCCTCTTACTACACCCTTACTGTATACATGCCGTTAGAAAAATTTTGGGCTACTATTTATGTTGACTGAAATTCTACTCTCAGATTCTCTCTTTGCCAATCTTATTTTCTTCTTCATTTCGCCTCTGAATTTAATATACTTTGTCTGTTACTCCCTTGAAGAAAGCACCTGACATGCAACATTCACCGTCTTTTTTGTTTCAGCATCTTCTCTATCTCCCTCATCATCCAAGAAAACCTAACTTTTGTTCCTTTACCCTTCCCTCTTGTTGGAATTTACCTGGCCTCTACTTGGAACATCTTCTACTTAAATACCATCAATTATTCCGTTTCAATTTTTCCTGTCAGACTTGGTTCTATTTTACCCTGGCTAGATCCCTTCGCATCTTATTGAAGGTAGCCCTATTCCAGATTCAAAGTTCAACTCTGGGGATAGGTTATCGACCAATATTTACTACAAGCCCACTGACTCCCACAGCTACCTGGACTACACTTCCTCCCACCCGCTTCCTGTAAGGACTCTATTCCATTCTCCCAGTTTCTCCGCCTCCGCCGTATCTGCTCCGACGATGCACCTTCCACACCAGTGCTTCAGGCATGTCTTCCTTTTTCCGCAACCGAGGATTCCCCTCTACCGTGGTTGACACTGCCCTCGACCGTGTCAGTTCTATCTCCCGCACCTCTGCCCTCACCCCTGCCCCTCCCTCCAGGAACCACGATAGGGTTCCCCTTGTCCTCACCTTTCACCCCACCAGCCTCCACATTCAACGGATCATCCTCCGGCATTTCGCTACCTCCAAAGTGATCCCACCACCAACGTATCTTCCCCTCCCCTCCCCTCCCCCTTTCAGCATTCCGCAGGGACCGCTCTCTCCGAGACACCCTAGTCCGCTCCTCTATCACCCCAAACAGCCCTTCCCCTTCGCCTGGCACCTTCCCGTGCAAGCGGAGGAGATGTAACACCTGCCCCTATACCTCCCCCCTCCCCACTGTCCAGGGCCCCAAACACCCCTTCCAGGTGAAACAGCGATTTACTTGTACTTCTCGCAATCTAGTATACTGTATTCGCTGCTCACGATGCGGTCTCCTCTACATTGGGGAGACCAAACGCAGATTGGGTGACCGCTTTGCGGAACACCTCCGTTCAGTCCGTAAGGGTGACCCCGAGCTTCCGGTCGCCTGTCATTTCAATTCACCATTCCACTCCCACTCGGACCTCACCGTCCTTGGCCTCTTGTACTGTTCCACGGAAGCTCAACGTAAACTCGAGGAACAGCACCTCATCTTCCGATTAGGCACTCTGCAGCCTTCCAGTCTCAATATCGAGTTCAACAATTTCAGATCATAACCTCGGCCCCTATTTCATTTTCACTTATATTTTTCCACTCCTTTCCTTTCCCCCCCCCCTTCCCTTTTGTTTCTCTCTCACACCTGGCAGCTATCTTTTGCCCTGCCAGTACACTTTACACCTAATCACAGCCTATTACCATCTCGTCCAGCTTCTAATCTCTTTTACTTCTTTTGGTTCTTTTATTCTTTTGTCCGATCGCAGCCCTGCCTTCGATCTTGTTCCTTTTCTCTCCAGTTTTGAAGAAGGGTCAAACCCGAAACGTCAACTCAAATTTCTCTCCACGGATGTTGCCTGACTTGCTGAGTTTTTCCAGCATTTTCTGTTGTTATTTCGGATTTCCAACATCTGCAGTATTTTGCTATCGTTCAACTCTAGATTGGTCATTGCAGCTCTCCATTTCTAATGTAAGCTTTATGATTCAATGATCAGTCGTTCCAAGTGTTCTCCAACAGACATTGGTCTTCCTGGTCCACCCCATTCAACAGCACTAAATGCAGAAGAGCCTCCTTCCTAGTGGCCCAAGAACATACTGGTCAAGGAAATTCTCCTGAACACATTTCAGAAATTCATCACCATCCTTTCCCTTTACCCTAGCATTATCCCAATCGATATTTGGGTAATTAAGTTCCCCCAATATCACCATTCTATTGCTCTTGCACCTCCCTGCGATTTCCCTGCAGATTTGCTCCACTACCTCGCTCTCACTATTTAGAGGCATATAGAATACCCGCAAAAGTTTGATCATACCATTTTTGCTCCTCAAGTCTAACCAAATGGATTCTGTCCTTGCTAGCTGAAGAACATCCTCACTTTCCAAAATTATAATGCCTTCCTTAAACAGCACTGCCACCCCGCCCCCCTTTTTTTCCTTCCGTATCATTCTGAATACTTGAATAATATGTGCACAGTCCTCACCGTTTTAAGCAACGTTTCTGTTTTTATCGCATCATATTGCCACACGGCTAATTTTGCTGGTAGCTCACCAACCTTATTCACCAAACATTGTGCATTTACGCACATGCATTCTAAACCCATTTTTGAATTTGTTAGTGTTTCTTACTCTGCTCCTATGTAATGTTGTTCTTATACCGCCTCTAGTTCTAGCTTCTCTAGTACTATCCAACACACTTACACTTTTATGCATCTTCTGCCTCTTCTCTGTTCAATATGCTGGTGCCCATCCCCCTGCCAATCTAGCTTACACCCTCCCCAAAAAGCGCTAGCAAACCTCCCCACGAGAATATTGTTCCCGGCACTGTTGAGGTTTAATCCGTTTGGCTTGTACAGGTTCCACATTCCCCAGAAACGGTCCCAATGACTCAGGACGCTAAAACCCTACCTCCTGAACCACCTCTCCAGCCATGCATTCATCTATTCTATCCTTCTATTCCTGTACTCACCAGCACGGGGCACCGCGAGTACTCTGGAGATTATAACCATTGAGATCCTGCTTTTTAATCTCTCTCCTAGCTCCCTAATCTCTGCATGCAGGACGTCATCACTCTTTCTGCCTATATCATTGCTACCAA
This sequence comes from Somniosus microcephalus, assembly GCF_052327205.1. NCBI lineage: Eukaryota > Metazoa > Chordata > Chondrichthyes > Squaliformes > Somniosidae > Somniosus > Somniosus microcephalus. The sequence goes on from NW_028225184.1 coordinate 3,890,914, forward strand.
AATGTAGAAGTACCTCTGGCTGATCACCCTCCCCCCTCAACGTGTCCTGCAGCCGCTCAGTGTCATCCTTGACCCTGGCACCAGGGAGGCAACCTACCATCCTGGAGTCACAGCTGCAGCCGCAGAAACGCCTATCTGCTCCCTTACTATCGAATCCCCTACAATTATTGCTCTTCAACACTTCTTTCTCCCCACCTGGGCAGCTGCACGAACCATGGTGCCTTGGACGTTTCTCTGGCTGCACTCTCCTGAGGAAGCATCGCCCTCACCAGTACTCCGAACAGAATACTTGTTGGAGAGTGCGATGAACTCTGGCGACTCCAGCACTACCTGCCTGGTAATGCGCTTCTCTCTAGACATCACCCATTTGCTCTCTGCCGGCACAGTCTTAAGCTGCTGGGTGACCACCTCCCGAAACGTGCTATCCACGTAACTCTCTTCCTCATGGATGCACCAAACTGAATCCAACCGCCGCTTAAGCTCAAGTTTCTGCAGCCGTCGACAGTTCCTGCACATGTGGTCGTCCAGGCTACGTGAAGTGTCCAGGACTCCCCACATGGCACAGGATGTGCTCTCCACGGGACCGAGCTGCTCTTCCATGCCTCTATTTATAAAAACCAATTAACTAAATATTTAGCTTAACCCACTTCCCTTAGTGAAAGACTAAAAGGCTACAAACAATAAAAAGTGATGCTCAAAAAAAGAAATAAACTTCTGAATAAATGCACTCACCAGCTACTCACCAATCAGCTCCTTCCCTAGTTGCAAACGTCACTTCTTTCACTCTAATGTCCCTCTTTTGAATGTTGCCTCTCAGGTCCCACTGCCGCTCCCACACAGGTCCGCCTCCCCCGGTGTCGTGTCCCCTCTCAAATTGTTCAAAGAGTGTGTATAAATCTGAGATGTAATGGATAATGAGAGAACGAATGTGTAGAGAAATGGGAGGGGCGAGCAAAACGTGAAGTAAGTGGAAAGGGGGCCTGAGAGAGAGAGAGAGAGAGAGACAGATAGAAGATGTATCTATAACCCCTCCCTCACCTATCCGTGTCAATGATGGCGCACTGAGCTACCTATCTATCTAGCGTGAGAAACATCTCCCAGCTTGGTTCCGGATCGAATGCAAGCAGGTTGTCGGTTTAGCTGAGAATTGGCGAGGATCTTCTTGACAAAGAGAGTGCTGAGAATGTGAAATCCCTGCCCGGTGGAGTGAGTGAATGAGCTGGCATTGCTGCCTCTAAGTACAGGCAAGATGCACACCCGAGGGAGATGTAGGGGCAGGGCGGGAAGAGATGATTAAAATGTGGACCAATAACAGCGACAGAGAGCACTGGGTAGAATGGACTGTTTCTGTGCTACATGTTCTGTGTAATTCTCTGTAATCAGACTCCGACTGATCGGTTCTCAATTAAATCCGGTGTAAATCAGTAAATATCTGTTCGCAGTATCATAGAATGTTACAGCACAGAAAGAGGACCCACATTGCCTGTGTCAGCTCCTGAACAGATATATCCAATAAATCCCTCTCCCCACATCCCTGCCCTTTACTCTTAGACCTGCAAATCTTTCTTTTTCAATATGTATCCAATTCCTTTTAAAATTAGTATAGAATCTGCTTCCACCGCCATTTCAGGCAGTGCAGTCCAGATCACAACAATTCGCTGCGTATAAACACACTCCTCTTCTCACATTGTCTGTTGAATATGTTGTGCCAATTCCTATTGTCTGAAATGAATGTGATATGTTGCAACGCACATTTCAAAGATTACTAGCAATCCAGCTAATTTCCCCTGAGCAACATCCCAGACAGCGTGGGTCAGTCTCTGAGTTTAGATTTTCTGAACTATAGGTAATAACAGGATAGTACCATAATATTATCTTCGCAGTGATATAAAGCAGCAAAATCATTGATGCAATATTTTGAAGTACGAAATATTTAGTTTGTGGTGTATTATTTCTTATCTGTGTCGATTTAATGTGATTCGGTCCACAACACAAAAGGGGCGCATCCTAGTTTGCTGAGGGGAGCAAGGTTGGAGATTGCAGAAGCGGTGACCACATTCTTTCATTGCTCCTTGGAGATGGGAGTGGTGCTCGTGAACTGGAGCATTGCAAATGTTACACCGCTAGGGGAGAGGGATAAAACTGGTAACTACGGAACAATCAGTGTTGCATCAGTAGTAGGAGAACTACTGGAGACCATTATCAAACATCAATTAAATTTCAACTGGAGAAGCATGGGTTCATAAGTGACAGCCAACATGGATTGCTTAAAGAGAAATCGTGTCTGACTAACCCGATTAAGTTATTTGATGAGGTAACAGGGAGTATTTTTGAAAATCGTGCAGTAGATGTTGTATGTATCGACGTTGATGAAATGAATGTGATAAAGTTCCACATGAAAGCCTTAATCGGTCATTAGAAGCACATGAGACTAACGGGACGTTAGTAACTTGTATACGCAATTGACTCAGGGATAGGAGCCGGAGAGTAGTGTGAACGTTTTTTTCTGACTGCAGAATAATAGCCAGTGCGGTACTAGGGGTCGGTATGATTACCATTGTTTCTGCTTTTCGTTATAAATGATATGGACTGGGTTGTAAAGAGTAAAATTTCGACATTTGCTGATGACAAAAAACTAGGCAACTTAATAAATAGTGAGGAGAATAATAACGGTATTCTGGAGCACATAGCCAGACTGGTGAAATTGGCAGACACATAGCAGATACAATTTAATGTGGATCAGTGTGAAGCGATCCACCTTGTGAGGAACAACGGGCATAGACCTTATAATAGAAAAAGTCCTATTTAGAGGGGGTGCAAGAGCAGAGTAATCTAGAAGGGCATATTCAGAACTCTTTGAGGTTTGCAGGGCAAGTGGATAAGCCGGTTAAACAAGCGTTTGGGATAACAGGTATTGTAAATAGGGGCATTGATTACAAAAAAGCTAAACATTTATTTATCACTGTTTAGGCCTCAGCTTGAGTATTGTCTACAATTGTCTGCCGCACACTTCAGGCAGGATGCCTAGGCCTTGCAGTGGGTATAAATGAGGATTACAAGGATGACACCATAGATGGGGGACGTTAGATATGTGGAGGGTTAGGAGACTTTGGGATTGTTCGCCTTTGAACAGGAAAAGGCGGCATTGTAAGCACTGAAGATGAAAGCATAAAATTACAAAGCTATAATTATAGCATTAATGTATTGACAAAACTAAAACATGGAGTTCAATTCAGGCAAGTGTGCCCTCGTCCACTTTGGGCCTTAAATGTATACATCAGAAAAATGTCTGAATTGTGAAATGCTAAAAACATTGCAAGGTTAAAAGAGACTTACGTGTCCATATACATAGGCCACTAAAATGTCTGATACAGTTTCAAAAATTAATTTAAAATGCTAACCGAATGCTGGAATTTAGTTCAAGTTGACTAGAATACAAGGGGTTGGAGGTCATGCTACAGCTATACAAAGCCCTGGTTACACCTCACCCGGAGTACTGTGCTCAGTTCTGAGCACAAAAACTTAGGGAGCATATATTGGCACTGGACGGAGTGCAGCGTAGATTTATTAGAATGATGTCTGAACTCTAAGGGTTAAATCACCAGGAGAAATTACATAAAGTAGAGTTGAATTCCCAGGAACTTAAATTATTAGCGGGTGATTTGATCCAAGTTTTCAAAATATTAAGGAGAACCGTTCGAGTAGATATAGAGGAAATATTTCCACAGATTATGGAGTCTAGGACTGGGGTACATAGCCTAAAAATAGAGTAAGGGCTTTCAGGTGTGAAGTTAAGAAATAGTTCTACACACAAAGGTTGGTAGAAGTGTAGAGCTCTCATACAAAAACCGCAGTTGATGCTAGATCACTAGTTATTCTTAAATCCGGAATTTATAGTTTTCTGTTAACCAAAGGTATTAAGGAATATGGGGCAAAGGCAGATATATGGAGTTATGTCACAGAGCAGCAATGATCTCATTGAACAGCAGAATAAGCTCGAGGCGCTAACTGGCCTCCTGCTGTTCCTATGGTCATAGAGTGAGAAAGTTAAGAGGTGACCAAATAGAGATATTCAAAATTATGAAGGGTTCTGATAGAGCAAGTTGTGACCCTCTGTCAAGTTGGTCAGTAAACAAAGGTCACAGATTTAAGTTGTTTTGCAAAGGAGCTGGAGGGGAAAGGTGGAGAAATATTTTCAGACAGAGTATCTTTAACATATGTAACACACAAACGGAGAGGATGGTGGAAGAAGATTACACCCGAACTTTCACAGTGCTGTGAAAGATGAAATTAAAGAGGAACAATTTGCATGCTTGAGGGAGAAAGATGAGGATTGGGACTAAATTTGATAGCTGTCTCAAAGAGCCGGCACAGGGACGACCGGGTGAATGGTCCCTTCTCTGCTGTAAGATATTCTGTTTCTATGATTCTATGATCCAGCGAAATATAAAAGGACTAATATAGATGATCTGCCTTTTCTCGCCGACAGATGGCGCTAACGCACATTTTAGGCATCTAAAGCTGCAACGAAATATTGCGAATACACGTCAAAACGATTGGAAAGGCATTCCAGTATTCTCACCCTTTGTTACATGCGATCATCAGTGCAGTAAAGAAAAGAAAAGTGCTTTCTCTAGTCTCACTTTCTCGTCTCTGAGTCAGATGATTGTGGGTTCGAGCCCCTTTCATAACATTGACTTCATAACCTAGGCCGGCACGCTCAGAGCAATGCTGAGGGAGTTCAGCTCTGTGGGAAATAATGTCCCTTGGACGAGACGTTAAACCGAGGTTCTTTCTGCCCTCTCCGAAAAATGTAAAGATCCCTTGACGCTTTCGGAAGATCAGGGAAGAGTCTAGGATGAGATTTAGTGATTAGGGCCATAGCGCTGCCACAATGGCTTTGGTGGGAAAGGTGGTGGAATGTGTAATATGTCGGGAGCCTTCAGCGCGGGTCAAGATGTTGCTATTGTGAGCCAAGTCTCAGTCACTAACAAGGAGCGTGCCATCCACGTTAGAACATAAGAAATTGGAGCAGGAGTAAGCCATTCGGCCCTTCGAGCCAGCTCCGCCATTCAGTGGCTGATCTTCTGCCTCAACTCGACTCACCGGATCTATCACCATATCAGTTGATACAATTACCAGTCAGAAAACTATCGACTTCTGATTTGAATATACCCAATGACTGAGCCTCCACAGCCCTATGTGATCGGTAATTCCAAAGATTCATCACCCTCTGTGTGAATAAATTTATTTCATCTCAGTTCTGAATGGCCTACCCTTTTCCAGAGGCTGTGGCCCCTGGTTCTAGACACCCCAGCCAAAGGAAACATTCTCCCAGCATCCACCATATCAAGCCCTGTAATAATGTTGTATGCTTCAATGAGATCCCCTCTCATTCTTTTGAATTCAAGAGAATACAGGCCTCGTTTACTCAATCTCATACGGCAGTCCCGCCATCCCAGGAATCAATCCCGTGAACCTTCATTGCACTTCCTCTATGGCAAGTATATCCTTCCTTAGGTAAGGAGATCAAAATTGTACCCAGTACTCCAGGTGTGTTCTCACCAAGGCCCTATATAATTGGAGTAAGACTCCTTTACTCCTGTACTCACATCATCTTGTAATGAAGGCCAGAGTACCATTTGCTTGCTGCACCTGCACATTCACTTTCAGCGACTCAGGCACAAGGGGACCCGGGTCACTTTGAGCACCTGCATTCCCCAACCATTCACCATTTAGGAAATACTCTGCCTTTCTGTTTTTTCTACGAAAGTGGATAACTTCAATTTATCCACATTATATTCCATCTGCCCTCCTCTCGCCCACAAATTGACCCTATCGAGATCCCCTTGAAGCTTCTTCACATCCTCTTTGCAGCTGACACTGACACCTAGCTTTGTATCACCAGCAAATCTGGAAATGTTACATTTAGTCCCCTCATCTAAATCATTGATATAGATTGTGAATAGCTGGTTCCCAAGCACCGATCCTTGCGGTACCCCACTAGTCACAGCCTGCCATCCAGAAAAAAGACCGTTTATCCCTACTCATTGGTTTCTGTCTGTTAACCAATTCTCAATCTATAGAAACATAGAAACATTGAAGATAGGGGCAGGAGTAGGCCATTCGGCCCCTCGAGCCTGCTCCGCCATTCAATGCGATCATGGATGATCATCCAATTTCAGTAACCGGTCCTTGCTTTCTCCCCATTCCCCTTGATGCCGTTAGCCTTAAGAAATATATCCAACTCCTTCTTGAATATATTTAATGAACTGGCATCCACTGCCTTCTGTGGCAGAGAGTTCCACAGGTTCACCACTCTCTGGCAGAAGAAATTCCTCCTCATTTCTGTCCTAAATGGCCTACCCTTTATCCTTATACTGTGTCCCCTGGTTCTGGACTCCCCGACCATCGGGAACATCCTTCCTGCATCTGGTCTGTCCAGTCCTGTCAGAATTTTATGAGTTTCAATGAGATCACCTCTCATTCTTCTAAACTCCATGGAGTACAAGTCCACTCGACCCAATCTCTCCTCATACATCATTCCTGCCATCCCAAGTATCAGCTGAACTTCTTCCATGGCAAGAATATCCTTCCTCAGATAAGGCGACCAAAACAGCACACAATACTCAAGATGTGGTCTCACCAAGGCCCTGTACAGCTGCAGCAAGACATCCTTATTCCTGTACTCAAACCCTCTCGCTACGAAGGTCAATATATCATTTGTCTTCTTAACTGCCTGCTGCACCTGCATGCTTACCTTCAGCGACTGGTGCACAAGGACACCCAGGTGTCGTTGCACTTCCCCTTCTCCCAATCTACTGCCATTTGGATAATAATCTGCCTTCCTGTTTTTGCCACCAAATTGTAGAACCTCACATTTATCCAAGCTATATTGCATCTGCCACGTTTCTGCCCAATCACCCAACATGTCCAAATCATCGTGGAATTTCTCAGCATTCTCCTCACAGCACACACGCCGACCTAGATTTGTGTCTTCTGCAAATTTGGAGATATTACATCTGGTTCCCTTGTCTAGATCATTAATATATATTGTGAATAGCTGGGGTCCAAGGACCGATCCCTGCGGTAGCCCACTAGTCACTGCCTGACACTCAGAAAATGACCCGCTAATTCCAAATCTTTGCTTTCTGTCTGCCAACCAGTTCTCTATCCAAGTCAATACCTTGCCCCCAATTCCATGTGCCTTAACATTACACGCTAATCTCTTATGCGGGACCTTATCGAAAGCCTTCTGAAAGTCCAAATACACCACATCCACTGGTACTCGCTTATCTATTTTACCAGTTACATCTTCAAAAAATTCCAGTAGATTAGTCAAGCACGATTTACATTTTGTGAATCCATGTTGACTTTGTCCGATCCTGTCACTGTTTTTCAAGTGCTCTGCTATTACATCTTTTATAATGGACTCTAACATTTTCCCCACTACCGATGTCAGGCTTTCCGGTCTATAATTCCCCGTTTTCTCTCTACCACCTTTACTGAATAGTGCGGTAACATTAGCTACCCTCCAGTCCATGGGTACTGTTCCAGATTCCATCGAATGTTGGAAGATGATCAGCAATGCATCTACTATTTCTAGGGCCACTTTCTTAAGCACCCGAGGATGTAGATTTTCAGTCCCTGGGGATTTATCGGCCTTCAATCCATTCAATTTCCCTAACACCATTTCCCTACAAATACTGATTTCATCAGACCCTATGTTCCCCGGCATCTCTGGGAGGTTATTTGTGTCCTCCTTTGTGAAGACAGAACCAAAATATGTATTTAGTTGCTCCACCATTTCTTTGTTCCCCATTATAAATTCTCCTGATTCTGACTGCAAGGGACCTACGCTTGACTTCACCAACCTTTTTCTCTTCATATATCTATAAAAGCTTTTACAGTCTGTTTATATGTTCCCTGAAAGCTTTCTCTCATATTCTATTGCCCCTTCTTAATTAATCCCTTTGTCCTTCTTTGATGAATCCTATATTGCTCCCAATCCTCAGGATTATTGCTTTTTCAGGCCAATGTATATGTCCTCTCCTTGGATCTTATGCTATCCCTAATTTCCTTTGTTAGACACAGTTGAGTCACCTTTTTTGTTTTATTTTTGTGCCAAACTGGGATGAACATTTTCTGTAGTTCATCCATGCGTTCTTTGAATGTTTGCCATTGCCTATCCACCGTCAACCCTTTGAATGACATTCCCAATCCAACTCGCGCCTCAGAACATTGTAGTTTCCTTTATTTAAATTTAGGACCCTAGTGTCTGAGTCAGCTATTTCATTCTCCATCTTAATGAAGAATTCGATCATATTATGAAGGCTCCGACCCAAAGGGCCTCGTACAACAAGATTGCTAATTAATCCTTTCTCGTTATATAATACCCAGTCTAAGATTGCCTGACCTCAGGCTGGTTCCTCGACATATTGGTCCAGGAAACCAACCCGTAAACACTCCAGGAATTCCTCCTCCACATTATTGTTACTAATTTGGTTTGCCCCATCTATATGTAGATTAAAGTCACCCATGATGACTGCTGTGCCCTTATTGCACGCTTCTTTAATTTCCCTTTTAATGCCATCCCCAACCTCTGCCTTACTGTTTGGAGGTCTATTTACCATTCCACTAACGTTTTCTACCACTTGGTATTTCTCAATTCTACCCATACAGATTCCACAACATCAGAGCTAATATCCTTCCTTACAGTTGTGTTAATCCCTTCTTTAACCAGTAATGATACCCCACCTCCCTTTCCTTTTTGCCTATCATTCCTGAATATCGAATACCCCTGGATGTTGAGTTCCCAGCCTTGGCCACCCTGGAGCCATGTTTCCGTAATCCCAATCAAATCATATCCGTTTACCTCTATTTGTGCAGCCAATTCATCCACCTTATTCCGAATGTTCCTCGCATTAAGACACAAAGCCTTCAGGCTTGTTTTTTTAATGCTCTTAACCCAATTGGAATTATTATTGACTGTGGCCATGTTTGATGTAAACCGTTGATTTCTCTGACTGCCACTTTTGTTTTTCTCCTTCCTTTCTTTTGCTTTTATCCTTGTTTGCCTTTCCTCTGTCTCCCTGCTCAGGTTCCCAACCCCCTTCCATTTTAGTTTAAACCCGCCCCCACAGCACTAGCAAACACTCCCCCTAGGACATCGGTTCCAGCCCTGCCCAGGTGCAGACCGTCCGGTTTGAATTGGTCCCACCTCCCCCAGAACCAGTTCCAATGTCCCAGGAACTTGAATCCTTCCCCCTTGCACCATTCCTCTAGCCACGTATTCATCTGAAGTATCCTTCTACTTCTACTCTGACTAGCACGTGGCACTGGTAGCAATCCTGAGATTACTACCTTTGAGGTCCTGTTTTTTAATTTACCTCCTAACTCCCTATATTCCGCTTTTAGGACCTCATCCCGCTTTTTACCTATATCGTTGGTGCCTATATGCACCACGACAACTGGCTGTTCACCCTCCCCTTCCAAGATGTTCTGCAGCCGCTCGGAGACATCCTTGACCCTTGCACCAGGGAGGCAACACACCATCCTGGAGTCTCGTTTGCGGCCGCAGAAACGCCTATCTATTCCCCTTACAATTGAATCCCCTATTACTATAGGTCTACCACAATTTTTCCTTCCATTCTGTGCAGCAGAGCAACCCCTGGTGCCAGGAAGTTGGCTGCTGCTGCCTTCCTCTGATAAGCCATCCCCCCAACAGTACTCAAAGTGGTGTATCTGTTGGAGAGGGGGATGGCCACAGGGGATCCCTGCACTACCTGCCTGCGCCTAGTACTCTGCCTGATGGTCACCCGTTCCCTTTCTTCCTGTCCAACCTCTACCTGTGGAGTGTCCAACTCCCTAAACGTGCTATTCACGATGTCCCGAGCATCATGAACGCTCCAGTATGCATCCAATCGCAGCTCCAGCGCCGCAATGCGGTCTGTCAGTAGCTGCAGCTGGGTGCACTTCCTGCACATGTAGTTGTCAGGGACACAGGAAGTGTCCCTGAGTTCCCACATATCGCAGGAGGAGCAGATCACGGGGCCCGGCTTTCCTGCCATGACTTACCCTTTAATAAATTGAGTTTAAATTAAATCAATCAATCCCACTAATTACACTACAGTTAAATAGTTTACCAACAGTCCCCGCTACACCAGAGAGACCTTAGAAACTATAAAACAGAGTTAAAGTTTAAAAAAGAGAGAAATACTCACCAACCAATCACTTACCTGCTTCCTGCTGACGTCACACTTGGATTACTTTTTACCCCTCTCCCGGAACCTGGATTGGTCGGGCCTCTGGTGATCCCTCGCAGGTCCGCTGCCTCTCCCGTCTCGGGGCTCTGGGCCTCGCTGCCTCGGGCTGCTGTTTAAGTACCTCCGCCGCCCCTGGTGATCCCTCGCAGGTCCGCTGCCTCTCCCGTCTCGGGGCTCTGGGCCTCGCTGCCTCGGGCTGCTGTTTAAGTACCTCCGCCGCCCCTGGTGATCCCTCGCAGGTCCACTGCCTCTCCTGTCTCGGGGCTCTGGGGCTCGCTGCCTCGGGCTGCTGTTTAAGTACCTCCGCCGCCTCTGGTGATCCCTCGCTGGTCCACTGCCTCTCCGGTCTCGGGGCTCTGGGGCTCGCTGCCTCGGGCTGCTGTTTAAGTACCTCCGCCACCTCTGGTGATCCCTCACAGGTCCGCTGCCTCTCCGGTCTCGGGGCTCTCACCGGAGCCCTATATAATTGCAGTGAGACGTATTTACTCTCATGCTCAAATCATATTGTAATGAAGGCCAACATACAATTTGCTTTCCTAATTACTCGCTGTACCTGCATTTTAACTTTCAGTGTTTCGTGTACAAGGACATCCAGGTCCCTCTGAACACCAACATTTCCCAATCTCTCACCATTTAAGAAACATTCTGCTTTTCTATTTTTCGTACCAAAGTGGATAACTTCACATTTATCCACATAGATTAATTTTGTCATGTTCTTGACCAGTCACTTAGCCTGTCTATATCCCCTTGAAGTCTCCTTGCATCCTCCACACAACTAACATTCCCACCCCGCTTTGTATCATCGATGTAGATTGTGAATTGCTGAGGCCCAAGCACTGGTCCTTGCGGTACCCCATTAGTTACAACCTGAGAATGATCTGTTTACTCCTGCTTTCTGTTTTCTGTCCATTAACCAATCCTCAATCCATGCTAGTATATTACGCCAAAACCCATGAGACCTAATTTTGTTTAATAATCTCTTGTGTGGCACCTTATCGAATGCCTTCTGAAAATCCAAATACACTACATCCATTGGTTCCCATTGGTTCCCCTTATCTATTAACAACCTCAAAAAACTCTTAACAACTTTGTCAAACGTGATTTCCCTTTCATAAATCCGTGTTTACTCTGCCCAATCCTATTATTATTTTCTAAGTGCCCTGTTACCACGTCCTCAATAATATATTCCAGCATTTTCCCTACTATTGATGCCAGGCTAACTGGTCTTTTGTTCCCTGTTTACACTCTCCCTCCTTTCTTAACAACCTATGCATCCACTATTTCTATAGCCAGTTCCTTTCAAAATGCTAGGATGTAGGCCAACAGTTCCAGGGGATTTAACGGCTTTCAGTCACATTAATTTCTCCAGTACTACTTTTTTACTAATATTAATATCTTTCAGTTCCTCATTCTCGCTGGACCCTTGGTTGGCCACCATTTCTGGGAAGTTTTTTACGTCTTCTTCTGTGAAGACAGACACAAAGTACTTTTTTAATTTCTCTGTCATTTCCTTATTCCCCATTATAATTTTTCCTGTCTCAGCCTGTAAGAGACCCACATTAACTTTCACTAATATTTTCCTTTTTACATAGCTATAGAAGTTTTTACAATCTGTGTGTATGTCTCTCGTTGGATTCCTCTCATATTCTAATTTCAATTTCGGTATCAATTTCTTGGCCCTCCTTTCCTGAATTCTAAAATCGGTCCAATAGTTAGGCTTACAACTCTTTTTGGCAGCATTCTAAGCCTTTCCCTTTGATCTAATGCTGCCTTTAACTTCTCTTGTTAACCAAGGCTTTCCTGTTTTTCTTGCCTTACAGGTATGTATATTTATTGCAAATTATGTATTAATTATTTTAATGTTAACCATTGATCTTCCTCTTTCATACCTTTTAATGCAATTTCACAATCTACCTTAGCCAACTCGCCTCTCATATTTATGTAGTTTGCTTTGTTGAGATTTAAGACCCTAGTTTCGGATTTAACCAAGTCACTTTCAAACTAAATATAAAATTCTATCTTAACGTGGTCACTCTTCCCTAAAGGCCCCTTTACAACAAGGTTATTAATTAACCTTTTCTCGTTGCACAATACTAGATGTAAAATAGCCTGATCCCTAGTTAATTCCTCAACATACTGATCTAGGAAACTATCTTGCATGCATTCCATTAATTCGTCCACCACACAAATACTGCAAATTTGCCTTGCCCAGCCTATTAGATTACTACATTACCCTTGTTGCATGCGCCTCTAATTTCCTGATGTATATTTTGCCCTACATTACAACTACTGTTCGGGTGCGTATAAACAACTCCCACAAATATTTTGCCTCTTGCTGTTTCTTGGCTGCACCGGAACTGATTCTACTTCTTGATTTTCGGAGCTAAGATCCTTTCTCCCTCCTGTCTTTATCCCACTTTTATTATCAGGGCTAGCCCTCCTCCTTTCCCATTTTGCCTATCCCTTCTGAAAGTTATGTATCTTGGGATATTTAGTTACTAACTTTGGCCACTTTGCAATTATGCCTCAGTAATGGCTAATATATCAAATCTGTAAATTTCTATATTGCGCTATTAATTCATCTATTTTGTTGAGAATGCTTCCTGCTTTCAGATACAGTGCCATTAGCTTTCACTTATTTCTCTTTTTGCCTGATGTCACCTTTGTCACTGTTGCCTTATTACCTTTGTTACTCTCTCTGTCCCTTAATGATCCACTCTGCTGATTTTTACCCAAAACTCTACTCTGCTCTAGAGCCTTTACATTTCTATCGCTGCTTTTAAATTTACTCTTTCCGCCACCGTCATTATTTTGAAGCCCTGTCTACTGCCCTAGTTATTAGGTTCACCAGGGCACTGGTCCCAGCCCGGTTTAAGTGGAGCCCGTCCCAAGGAAACAGCTCCCTCTTTCCCCAGTACTGGTGCCAGTGCTCCATGAACCGAAACACCTTCCTCCCACACCACACTGTGAGCCACGCATTTAAACCTCTAATCTGTTTGTCCCTATGCCAATGGGCGTATGGCTCAGGTAACAATCCAGGGATTATTACCATTCTTGTTCTGCTTTTTAATTTGGCTCCCAGCTCCTCAAACTCCTTCAAAAGAACCTCATTCCTAGTTCTGCCTATGTCCTTGGTTCCAACGTGGACCACGACAACAGGATCCTTCCCCTCCCACCTCAAATTCTTCTCCAGCCGTGAGGAGCTGTATTTAACCCTGGCACCGGGCAGGCAACACAACCTTTGGAAATCTCATTCGTTGCTGTAGTGAAAAGTTTCTATCCCACTGACTATACTGTCCAATTCCACAACTACATTCAATGACACTCCCCCCACTTAAACATCCTCCTGCACCACGGTGCCATGGTCAGCCTGCTCATCCATCCTACAGGCTTTTCCCTCATCCACACAGGCTGCAAGAACCTGTTGGACATTGGCAAAAGTTGAGGCTCCTCCAGCACTGAACCTGGGGTCTCCTTACCTGCCTGAAATGCAGTCACACACTCCTTTCCATGTGCACTAACCAGACCTGTGCCACTACGTAACATAAGAGGTGTGACTGCTTTCCAGGTTCAAAGTACCCAGGTGTAATGAAATCTGTCTACAGGCCTGACCGTGCACACCTTATCAAAGCCACACGGCCATTCGAGCGCCTAAGTCTGGACTTCAAGGGACCCCTTCCCTCTGCCGACCGTAACGTATACTTCCTCAATATCATCGATGAATATTCCCGCTTCCCCTTCGCTATTCCTGTCCAGACATGACCAGTGCTACGGTCATCAAGTGTCTCGGTAATCTATTCTGCATGTTTGGCATGCCGAACTACATACACAGCGATAGGGGGACGTCATTTATGAGTGACGAACTGCGCCAGTTCTTGCTCTCAAAGGGGATAGCCACTAGCAGAACCACTAGCTACAACCCCCGGGGTAATGGGCAAGTGGAAAGGGAGAATGCTACTGTTTGGAAGGCTGTCACATTAGCCTTAAAGTCAAAAGGCCTTCCGACCTCCCATTGGCAGGAAGTCCTCCCAGACGTGCTCCACTCCATAAGGTCTCTGTTATGTACAGCCACTAACGCTACCCCTCACGAAAAGATGTTCGTTTTCCCCCGGAAATCGACCTCGGGCATGTCTCTACCCACGTGGCTGACGTCTCCGGGGACAGTACTATTGCGGAAGCACGTGAGAGGCCATAAAACGGACCCCCTTGTGGAAAAGGTACAGCTCCTCCATGCAAACCCTCAGTACGCCTATATCGAATACTCTGACGGGCGAGAGGGCACTGTTTCCATAAAGGACCTCGCTCCCTCGGGGAGCAGAGAGAACGATGAGAGACTACCCGAGGAAGACCTACGCCAAAAAGAGACAGGACGCCCAGAGGTATCAATACCCAACTTTAACCTGGAGGACACTGCAGATAACCTGGAAGACACTGCAGAGGCCCGGACAGCGGAGGAACCAGAATCCACTCCCGTAGAGGCACCCCAACCGGCTTTGCGCCGATCACTGAGAACCGCAAAACCTCCTGACAGACTCACTTATACCAACTTTTAAGAAACATCACCCCGATGGACTAAATCTAAAGAAGGGGTGAATGTAATGAAATCTGTTTGTATTGCCTGTATTCGTTCTTGCCTGTATTCGTTTTGCACTCATGTATATTACCCTCCCCCACACAGTGTATAGTTTCACTTCCTCTTTCCTGACTAACCTGGAAGGTTCCAGGTCTTGGCTCTTGGCTCCGCCCCTGACTTCTCTTACATAAAGATCCCAGGATCTGTATGACTCATTCCTGCGAGCCAGTCAGTGTGTTGAGATGTTAGAGTCATAGAGTCATAGAGTTTTACAGCACAGAAAGAGGCCCTTCGGCCCATCGTGTCCGCGCCGCCCATCCACCCCTGTCCTGTCTAATCCCATTTTCCAGCATTTGGTCCATAGCCTTGTATGCAATGGCATTTCAAGTGCTCATCCAAATGCTTCTTGAATGTTGTGAGGGTTCCTGCCTCTACCACCCTTTCAGGCAGTGAGTTCCAGATTCCAACCACCCTCTGGGTGAAAAAGTTCCTCCTCAAATCCCCTCTAAATCTCCTGCCCCTTACCCTGAATCTATGCCCCCTTGTTATTGACCCCCCTACTAAGGGGAAAAGTTCCTCTTTATCTACCCTATCTATGCCCCTCATCATTTTGTGCACCTCAATCAGGTCCCCCCTCAGCCTTCTTTGCTCCAAGGAAAACAACCCCAGCCTGTTTAGTCTTTCTTCATAGCTGAGGCGCTCCATCCCAGGTAACATCCTGGTTAATCTTCTCTGCACCCTCTCCAAAGCAATCACATCCTTCCTATAGTGAGGCGACCAGAACTGCACACAGTACTCCAGCTGTGGCCTCACCAGCGTTTTGTACAGCTCCATCATAACCTCCCTGCTCTTATATTCTATGCCTCGGCAAATGAAGGCAAGTATCCCATATGCCTTTTTAACCACCTTATCTACCTGTTCCGCTGCCTTCAGAGATCTATGTACATGTGCACCAAGGTCCCTCTGACCCTCTGTACTTCCTAGGGTCCTACCACTCATTGTGTATTCCCTTGCCTTATTTGTCCGTCCAAAATGCATCACCTCGCACTTTTCAGGGTTAAATTCCATTTGCCACTTTTCCGCCCATCTGACCAACCCGTTAATATCGTCCTGTAGCCTGAGGCTTTCCTCCTCGCAATTTACCACCCCACCAATTTTCGTGTCATCTGCGAACTTACTGATCATACCTTTAACATTCTCATCCAAATCATTTATGCAGATCGCAAACAACAAGGGACCCAGCACCGATCCCTGAGGTACCCCACTGGACACAGGCTTCCAGTCACAAAAGCATCCTTCGACCATCACCCTCTGCCTCCTGCCACTCAGCCAGTTTAGGATCCAACGCGCCAAGGCACCCTGGATCCCATGGGCTCTTACCTTCTTGACCAGTCTCCTATGCGGGACTTTGTCAAAAGCTTTACTGAAGTCCATGTAAACCACATCCACAGCATTTCCCTCATCCACCCCCCTAGTCACCCCCTCGAAAAATTCAATCAGATTTGTCAGACATGATTTACCCTTGACAAAGCCATGCTGACTATCCCCGATTAATCCTTGCCTCTCCAAGTGGAGACTAATTTTGTCCCTCAGAATTTTTTCCAATAATTTCCCTACCACAGATGTTAGGTTCACTGGCCTGTAATTCCCTGGTTTATCCCTGCTACCCTTCTTGTATAATGGTACTACATTAGCTGTTCTCCAGTCCTCTGGTACATCCCCTGTGGCCAGAGAGGTTCTGAAAATGTCTGTCAGAGCCCCTGCAATCTCCTCCTTTGCCTCCCACAGCAGCCTGGGATACATCTCGTCCGGGCCTGGGGATTTATCCACTTTTTGGCCTGCTAAAACCGCTAGCACCTCCTCCCTCTCGATGCTAATATGTTCAAGTATGTCACAGTCCCCTTGCCCGATTTCTATGTCTGCATCGTCTCTCTCCATAGTGAACACAGATGCAAAAAATTCATTTAAAACCCCGCCTACATCATCTGGCTCTACACACAGATTGCCACTTTGGTCCCTAATGGGCCCTACCCTTTCCCTGGTTATCCTCTTGCCCTTAATATAAAACATCTTAGGATTTTCCTTTATTTTGCTCGCCAGTCTTATTTCATGGCCCCTCCTCGCCCTCCTAATTTCTTTTTTAAGTATGCCCCTGCACTTTTTATACTCCTCTCGGGCTTCTTCCGTCTTTAGTCTTTTGTAACTGCCAAAAGCCCCCCTTTTATTTCTAATGCATTTTTGTATATCCCTTGTCATCCAAGGTTCCCTTTGCTTGTTGATCCCACCCTTGACCTTTACAGGAACATGTTGGCGTTGTACTCTCTCTATTTCCCTTCTGAAAGTCTCCCACTGTCTTGATGTGGATTTTCCTATAAGTAGCTGCTCCCAGTCCACTTTGGCCAGATCCTGCCTTATCATATTAAAATCGGCCTTCCCCCAATTTAGAACCCTTATTTCCGGGCCGTCTTTGTCTTTTTCCATGACCACCTTAAATCTCACCGAATTATGGTCACTATCGCCAAAATGCTCTCCTACTGACACTTCCACCACTTGCCCGGCTACATTCCCCAGAATTAGGTCCAGTATCGCCCCCTCTCTTGTAGAACTTTCTACATGTTGGCTCAAAAAGCTCTCCTGGATGCACTTTAAGAATTCTGCACCCTCTAAGCCTTTCACACTCTGACTATCCCAATTTATATTGGGGAAGTTGAAATCCCCCACTATTATTACCCTATTATTTTCGCACTTTTCTGAGATTTGCCTACATATCTGTTCCTCTATCTCCCCCTGACTGTTTGGGGGCCTATAATACACTCCCAGCAAAGTGCTTGCCCACTTTTTGTTTTTAAGTTCTACCCATATGGCCTCATTAGAGGAACCCGCTAATATATCATCCCTCCTTACAGCAGTAATTGACTCCTTAATTAATATTGCAACACCCCCTCCCCTTTTACACCCCCCTCTGTCTCGCCTGAAGATTCTATACCGCGGAATATTGAGCTGCCAGTCCTGACCCTCCCTCAACCATGTCTCCGTGATAGCAACAATATCGTACTCCCATGTGTTCAACAACAACTTCAGTTCGTCCACCTTATTTGCAAGACTCCTTGC
Source organism: Somniosus microcephalus (assembly GCF_052327205.1). Classification (NCBI taxonomy): domain Eukaryota; kingdom Metazoa; phylum Chordata; class Chondrichthyes; order Squaliformes; family Somniosidae; genus Somniosus; species Somniosus microcephalus. The sequence goes on from NW_028225184.1 coordinate 3,908,863, forward strand.
ATTAAAATAAATGCCTTCCAGCCCTGCCATATTCCCTTTTGCCTTCGCATATTTGCTCTGCCTTGTTTTTTTCTCTGTATTTGGCTGTAAATCACCCCCTGCTATAGCTCCACTCTGTACCCCATCCCCCTGCCAAGTTAGTTTAAACCCCCCCCAGCAGTGCTAGCAAACCTCCCCGCAAGGATATTGGTTCCCCTCTGGTTCAGGTGTAAACCGTCCGACTTGTACAAGTCCCACCTTTCCCAGAAGCAGACCCAGTGAGCCAGGAAACTAAAGCCCTCCCTCCTGCACCATCCCTTTAGCCACGCATTCATCTGTTCTATCTTCCCATTCCTATACTCACTAGCACGTGGCACCGGGAGTAATCCAGAGATTACAACCTTTGAGGTCCTGCTCCTTAATCCTTCACCTGGCTCCCTAAATTCTTGCTGCAGGACCTCATCCCTCTTTTTACCTATGTCGTTGGTACCAATGTGGACCACGACCTCTGGCTGTTCACCCTCCCCCTCCAGAATGCCCTGCAGCCGCTCAGTGATATCCTTGACCCTGGCACCAGGGAGGCAACAAACCATCCTGGATTCACGTCTACGGCCACAGAAACGCCTATCTGTTCCCCTTACTGTAGAATCCCCTACCACTATTGCTCTCCCACTCTTTTTCCCCCCTTCCTGGGCAGCAGGAGTACCCCCAGTGCCAGGAAGTTGGCTGCTGCTGCCTTCCCCTGGTGAGTCATCCCCCTCAACAGTATCTCTAGCTCTGATCTTAGTGATTAAAAGCCAACTTGTTAAAGTCTATAATGGCAAACATTTAAAGATAGAATGACAAAATTGCAAAAATTGTTTATACCAATCTGGCATAAAAGGAAATCTAAAAAGGTGACTCAACCGTGGATAACAGGGGAAATTAGAGACAGCATAAAATCCAAAGATAGGGCGTATAAAATAGCCAAAAAAAGCGCCAGAGCGGAAGATTGGGAACAGTTTAAGATAGAGCAAAGGAGGGCAAAGGGCATAATCAAGAGGGGCAAAATAGCTTACGAAAACAAGCTGGCGGAAAATATAAAAACTAACTCCAAAAGCTTTTATAAGTATATCAAAAGGAAAAGACTGGTGAAAACCAAAGTTGGTCCATTGCAGTCAGATACGGGGGAATATATAATGGGAAATAAGGAAATGGCAGATCAACTAAATGCATACTTTGGGTCAGTCTTTACGAAGGAAGACACAAAAAACCTCCCTGGGATATCGGGAAAAATAGGGACATTGGCAAAGGAGGAACTGACGCAAATCAATATCTCTAAGGATATGGTGTTAAGGAAGCTAAAGGGATTGAAGGTGGACAAATCCCCAGGGCCTGATAACATGCATCCTAGGGTACTGAAGGAGGTGGCCCTAGAGATAGCGGATGCACTAAGGATGATTTTTCAGAATTCATTAGACTCGGGAACAGTGCCGATGGATTGGAGGGTAGCTAACGTTACCCCACTATTCAAAAAGGGGGGTAGGGAAAAAGCAGGTAATTACAGACCTGTAAGCCTTACATCAGTTGTGGGCAAAATGCTGGAGTCCATCATTAAGGATGAAATAGCGGAGCACTTAGCAAATGGGGACAGGATAGGACAGAGTCAACATGGATTTACAAAGGGTAAATCGTGCTTGACTAATCTATTGGAATTTTTTGAGGGAGTAACTGGTAGAATAGATGGGGGAGAGCCAGTAGATGTGGTGTACCTGGACTTCCAAAAGGCCTTCGATAAGGTCCCACATAAAAGATTAGCATGGAAAATTGAGGCTCATGGGATAAAGGGGAAAGTTTTGGCGTGGATAGGGAACTGGCTGTCAGATAGAAAACAGAGAGTTGGAATAAACGGCTCATTTTCTGAATGGCAGGCAGTAACAAGTGGGGTACCACAGGGATCTGTCCTGGGCCCCCAGCTGTTCACAATTTACATTAATGACCTGGATCAGGGAGTCGGATGCAGCATTTCCAAATTTGCAGACGACACTAAACTAGGAGGGGGGGTGGGCTCAGAGGAAGAGACCAGGAAGCTCCAGAGCGATTTGGACAGACTGGGCGATTGTGCGGATAAATGGCAGATGCACTATAATGTGGACAAGTGCGAAGTTATCCACCTTGGGTGCAGGAACGGGAGGGCAAATTATTATTTAAATGGCAATAGATTGGGAGAGGGGGAAGTACAGAGAGACCTGGGTGTTCTTGTACACCAGTCACTGAAGGCGAGCATGCAGGTGCAACAGGTGGTCAAGAAGGCAAACGGTATGCTGGCCTTCATAGCAAAAGGGTTAGAATACAGGAACAGGGATACCTTGCTGCAGCTGTACAGGGCACTGGTGAGACCACACCTCGAGTACTGTGTACAGTTTTGGTCGCCTCATCTGAGGAAGGATGTTCTTGCCATGGAGGGGGTGCAGCGGCGATTCACCAGGCTGATACCAGGAATGGCGGGAATGACCTATGAGGAGAGACTATGTAGTTTAGGGATGTACACACTGGAGTTTAGAAGATTGAGAGGGGACCTCATAGAAGTGTATAAAATTCTGACAGGTCTAGACAGACTGGATGCAGAAGGAATGTTTCCCTTGGCGGGTGAGAACAGAACTAGAGGACATAATTTAAGGATAAGGGCTAAACCATTTAGGACAGAGATGAGGGGGAATTTCTTCACTCAGAGAGTGGTGAACCTGTGGAACTCATTGCCACAGAGGGCAGTGTACGCCAGCTCATTAAATATATTTAAGAGGGAATTAGATATATTTCTACGGGCAAAAGGGGTTAAGGGTTACGGAGAGAAGGCGGGGACGGGATACTGAATTAAAAGATCAGCCATGATCTCATCGAATGGCGGAGCAGGCACGAAGGGCCGAATGGCCTACTCCTGCTCCTATCTTCTATGTATGTATCTATGTATAACTTCTAGTTTTGTGGTTATTGAAGGCACATCACCAGGTAACTCGCAATAACCCTGATGCCCTGCAATGTCTGGGCCTCAGACTCTACCTCAAAAAATCAGTGCTGAAGTTCGTCAGTGAAGTTTCTCAGCCTTGAACGAGACAGGACCAGTTACATAGGCTTTATAAAGAGACAGGACCAGACACACCGCCTTTTTAATGAGACAGAACCCGACAAATAGGCTTATTACTGAGACAGAATCAGGCACACTTGCATTTTACAGTGACAGTTCGAGCCACACGGGTTTTTTTAAGAAACAGGACCAGTCGCACAGGCTTTTTAATGAGACAGGCCCAGCCTGATAGGTTTTTTTAAAGAGAGCCGACAAACAGGCTCTTTTAAAACAGGCCCTGTCACACAGGCTTTTTAATGAGACAGGCCATTTCACCCAGGCTTTTTAAACAGGAAAACACACTGGAAACAAAAGGGCCTAGAAATTCCTCTCAGGTGACGGCACAAAACAAACGTTCCAGATCGGAAATTTGAGGCCCCCATATCTGTCCTTACAGATTATTAGACCATTAATGTTCGTTCACAGATTCTAGTCCTATCCTGAAGACGACACCTTAGAACCTGCTTATTTTGCAGACTCTTAGTTTTATTAAGATTAGTTGTGTCCTTAATGTTGAGAAATGCTTTGGTTCATTCATGGAATGTGGACATTGCTGGCAAAGCAAGCCAATCCCTAATTACCCCTGAGAAGGTGACAGTGAGCTGCCTCTTGAACCGCTGCAGTCCTTGTGCTGGAGGTACTCCCACAGTGCTGACTTTGGTACAACTGAGTGGCTTGCTAGGCCATGTTTCTGACAATCCGGTATTTCCATGGTCACCATTACTGAAATTAGATTGTTAATTCGAAATGTATTTAATTAACTGAATATAAATTGCCCGAATGCCATTATGGGATTTGACCTAAGAGACTCACGGATTACAAATCCAATTTTCTAGGTTTACTAGTGCAGTAAAATAACAGCTATGCTAACGTACCCGATGTCTAAAGATAGTAATCCATAAAACTCTTGAGTTTTGCCTTGTAGCTGTTGGGCGTCAGGAGGGGAGTTTCAAACCGCAGAATACCCAGTCTCTGAGCTGCTGCTGGTCCACTTGATTTTCTGATCAATGGTAACCTCCAGGAATTTGATGGTGGCGGATTCGGTGATGGAAATGCCATTAACGCTCAAGTGGGGGATCTGAGACTAGCGCTTTTTGGAGGTGGTCATCGTCTGCCGCTTGTGATGGGAGAATTTAACGTAATGACACCAGGGATCACAGAAATCACAGAAATCACAGAAACCCCACAGTGCAGATAGAGGCCATTTCGGCCCATCGAGCCTGCACTGACACATATCCCACCCGATCTCCGTAACCCCTACACCAACACATATCCCACCCTATCCCCGTAACCCCACGTATTTAATCCCCCTAACACTAAGGGTCAATTTATCATAGCCAATCAACCTAACCCGCACATCTTTGGACTGTGGGAGGAAACCGGAGCACCCGGAGGAAACCCACGCAAACACGGGGAGAATGTGCAAACTCCACACAGGCAGTCACCCGAGGCCGGATTCGAACCCGGGTCCCTGGCGCTGTGAGGCAACAGTGCTAACCACTATGCCACCGTGCTGCTGACATAATGAGGAATGTCATTATGTCGAGAGACTGGAGAAGCTGGGATTGTTCTCCTTAGAGCAGAGAAGGTTCGCGGGAGATTGATTAGATGCGTTCAAATGATGAGGGCTTTGATACAGTAAGTAAGGAGAAACTGTTTCCACTGGCGGACTTGTCTTTAGCAAAAGGATGAACGTTGGTCAGCAGTGAGCTTTTAGGACCTGGAATGAACTCTCTGAAAGGCTGGTGGAAGCAGATTCAATAGGCCCAGGTCACAGCACACTCGACTCTGAGTCAAAAGGTTGTGGGTTCAACTCGCACTCCAGGGACATGAGAAAATAAATCTAAATTAACACTTCAGTGCAGTGCTTAGTAGAGAGCTGCACTGTCGGAGTGAGATTACTGAATGAGCACTGCACTGTCGGAGGGACAGTTCTGAGGGAGCGCTTTACTGTCTGAGGTACAGTACTGAGGAATCGCTGCATTGTCGGAAGGACAGCACTGGAGGTGCACTGTACTGTCGGAGTGGCAGTACTGAGGGAATGCTGCACTGTCAGAGGTGCAATACTGAGGGAACGCTGCACAGTCGCAGTGGCAGTATGGAATGGCTGCTGCACTGTCGGAAGGGCAGTATTGAGGGAACCCTGCACTGCGGGAGGAGCAGTACTGATCGAGCACTGCACTATCAGAGGGGCAGTGCTGAGGGAGTGCTGCACTTTCGGAGGGACAGTACTGAGGGAGCGCTGCAATGTCAGAGGGACAGTACTGAGGGGAAACTGTATTATCGGAGGAGCCGTCTTACTGATGCGATGTTAAACCGAGGCCCCATCTGCTGTCTCTCAGGTGGACGGCAACGATCGCATGGCACTATTCGAAGAAGAGCAGTGGAGTTATCCCAAATGTTCTGGCCGATACCTTTCTCAATCAACATCACGAAAACAGATGATTGGTCATTATTACATTGCTGTTTGTGGGAAATGCGTGCACAAACTGGTGCCGTGTGTCCTACAGTACAACACTGGCTACAATTCAAAAGTACACGATTGGCAGTAAAGTGCTTTTGGACATCCCGAGGTCGTGAAAGGCGCTCTATAAATGCAAATCTTTATTTCTTAATAGTTACTTTCCAAAGGTAATTGAATATTTACTTGAAAAGGAGAAACATTCATGGCTATGGGGAAACAGCTTACTTGTTCAATACCATTCACGGCTAGATAGGACAGCTTTGAAATAATCTGATCTGTAAGTTGAGGGATCGCTTGGCTCTGTCTAATGTCATCCCACTGAGCAGGATGGTAGTTGAACATGATACAATGGAGGATGCCTTCAGTGTAAAGGCAAGACTTATTCTCCACAAAAATTGTGCAGTGATCAGTCCTACCAATATCGTCATGGACATATTAATATGTGATAGATAGATTGGTGAGGACGAGGACAAGCAAGCTTTTCTCTCATGTTGGTTCTCCCAGCACCTGCCGCAATCCCAGTCTGGAAGGTGTGTTCCTCACGGCTCGGTTAATGATGGTGATTCCGAGCAACTCTTGGCGATGGATATTGAAATCTCCCCCTCCCAAACCAGAGATTATTTTGTGCATTTTCTGCTCTCGGTGCACGCATCAAATGATATTCTGCATGAAGATATGCCGATTCATCAGCTGACGGATGGCGGTATCAGCAGAAAGTTACCTTGCCCATGGCTGACTGGAAGCCATTAGAATTCTTTATGTCCTTAATCAATGTTGAGTACTCTCGGGATCTCTCCCACCCTACTGTATCCACCTGTGCTCACACCTCTGATGTGTCTATCCTATTAGTGTCACAGGACATACCCTGGGATGGTGAGGGAGCAGTCGGGAATGTTGACTGATAGTATGGTTCTGTCACTATGATTGTGCGAGTATTCAAAGGTTCCAGAACGTTTCATGGAGTATTGAGATGGTTGCAAAGCACTTATCTCATTGGCTAATATTTTAAGCGTTTTCCTTTGATTCCTTTGTGTCAAAACTATGATGGTGTTATTTATTCTATCGATTTGCAAAGCACCATTACAAGATTGGTTGGGTAAGGTCAGTGTTTAGAAACATTCTGTTTATCTTGTTCTAGTATCAGTCCCTGGGAATGACATTACTGGACTGAGCTGGGAGCAGTGTAATCTAGATGGCCCAGGGAATGGAATTCTTGGACTGAGGCGGGAGCAGTGTAATCTTGGCGGCCCAGGGAATTAAATTCCTGGATTGTGGCCGGAGCAGTGTAATCTAGGCGGCCCTGGGAATTAAATTCCTGGACTCAGTGGGAGCAGTTTAATCTAGGCGGCCCTGGGAATGAAAATCCAGGCCTGAGGGGGAGCAGTTTAATATAGGCGGCCCAGGGAATGAAATTCCTGGACTGAGGTGGGAGCAGTGTAATCTAGACCGCCCTGGGATTCAAATTCATTGACTGAGGCAGGAGCACTGTAATCTAGGCGGCTGTGGGTATTAAATTCCTGGACTGTGGTGGGAGCAGTCTCATGTAGGTGAGTCCGCTTGTTCCATCACTGGGGTTCGGTCTAAGGTCCTGCCATTTAGGAACATTTATTATTGTGTATATCTTTACCCTGATGGCCTAAGATGGAATAAGTCAGGGAACACGATTGGAGCAATCCATCTTTATCATCTTCATTCCTTCATTTTTTCTGTCACTTTCTGGTCTTTTGTTCTCAGTTTGAGTTCAGTACAACGAGGGAAACTCCATTGTCTCTGCTCTGTCCTCGGGATTTTCTGGGTGGGTGAAATATTGTTCATTCGCTCACTTTTTATTTAAAGCTGTGGACAATAAGGTGAACTAGATTGTGTTGCTGTAAAGTGTTGTGGTGACAATGGCTCAATGAGACTGTTCCTTCAATAACTGTAATTAATGAGGCATAATGATGTCACTCGCGGATTTCTCTCTGCTCTAAATAAGGATCTCCCTTCACAGTTCTACCTGACACAATTAGCGCTTACCTCCAGCACAAATGTCACCAGCCACACACAATGGAAGTCGTGGCTTTGATCACCAGTACGTACACTGAAGGGGAGCAGATAAGAGTAATATGTTGGAATATACAAAATATTTACTATCCCCCTCCTCACTGCTCTCAGTGTTCCTAGTAAGTATCTATGTCCAGTTATTAATTCTATAAACCATATCGCACTCTAATATTATTCTTGCTATTTACCGTGGGATACTCAGTTATTAGCGGTATTCTGTGTTTCAAGTTGTTACATCATTGTTAACAAATGTGTTGTTGTTTAAAAATACTGGAACATCCTCGATTTTGGCGTTCCTGGTAAGTCTCACTAAACAAATATTAATTCTGTAAATAATGTTTACCTGTGTTACTGTTCTAGTCATTTCCGCCCCCACAACCCTCGCTGCTGTTGGTGTTCCTGGTAAGTCTCTGCAGCCAGATATTAATTTTGTAAATATTGCTTAATAGTATTTCTCTCCTTGTCATTCCCCATTCCATCCACACAGCGGTCGGCTATTGATTCTGAAGTTGATACGGGGTGATCAAGATTCAAATGTTCTATAGTCAACTCAGGCCAAGATAATGGAGGAGAATCTTCATTTAACGAATTGCGGTCTGCTATCTACACTAAACATTTGTAATCAATCAGAAGAATGTTGTCTTGGTTTAGGAGACGTATCACCTAATGGTGAAAGTTCATCGACCTGAAACGTTAGCTCTGTTTCTCTCTCCACAGATGCTGCCTGACCCGCTGAGTGTTTCCTGCATTTACAGTTTTTATTTCAGATTTAGGAGAAAAAGTACCAGGATAATTCTCTTTCATTGGTCTTCAGAAACTTTACAACAGCTTTCGGTGGCTCTTTGCCTTTTGATATGTCGTCTGACTTCGATGCTAATAAATGCATTTAGTGGTATATTATCTGGTCAAAGATAACTATTTATTTTAATTCAGAATCCATTCTTATTAATATTATTCCTAATGTTATTTGAAAAATCTTCCTTTCAATGAGCTACAGTTCGTGTATTTCCTCGATTGTTTTGAACACTCATTCTTTAACACATATTATTTACAGAAAATTAAGACTAAGATTTACATTATTCAAGTTATTAACCTAATATATTATTAAGTTACAAATTTAATGAAGTATGCAGTATTTTAATAACACTTTTGTGTGAAAACATATCAAATGCAAGCTCGATGTCATCATATTAAATCTAGAAAATCCCTCCCATTGATTCAGTTTTCGTTTTCCACATGTCTCTGCTTGTTTATCCTCTTCCTCTACTATGAAGGCCAATGCGAAGCCATTATTTAGCATGTCTGCCCTGTCCTTATTTTCATTCATATTATCACACGCCTCTCTCTTTAAGGGTCCCACATTCTCCTTCGCCTCCCTCTTTAAAATAATATACTCGTAAAAACTTTTTGCAGGTTTATTCTCATATTCCCCTTTGACAAAGTTATTTGCATCCCTTTGTGCAAAAAGACTCAGGGCTTCATGTGCATAGATCATTAAAATGTCATGGACGGGTACGGAAAATAATTAAAAATGCTAATGTGATGCTGGCCTTTAAATCTGGAGGACTAGAATACAAGGGGGCTGAAGTTATGCTGCAGCTGTACAAAGCCCTGGCTAGGCATCAACTGGAGTACTGTATTTAGTTCTGTGCACCATATCTTATGAAGTGCATATTGGCCTTGGAGGGAGTGCAGAGGAGAATTACTAGTATGGTAACGGGGTTGAGGATTTTTAGCTATGTGGAGAGAGTGGATAAGCTGGGAGTGTTCTCCTTAGATCAGGGAATGTTAAGGGGAGATTTGATAGATGTGTTCAAAATCATGAATGATTCTAATAGAGTAAATAAGAAGAAACTGTTCCCATTGGCAGTTGGGCCGGCAATGGGATGACCCAGATTGAAAGTAATTGGCAAGAAAACCCAGAGGTGAGGTTTGGAGATTTTTTTTTATGCAACACGTTATTTTGTTTGGAATTCACTGCCTGAAAGGGTGGTGGAATCAGATTCAATGATAACCTTCAAATGGGATTTGGACAAAAGCTTGAAGGGGAGAAAGTTGCAGAGCTATGGGGAAAGAGCACGGGGAGTGGGACTAATTGGAGAGCTCTACCAAAGAGATGGCACAGGCAGGATGGGCTGAATGGCCTCCTTCTGTGCTGTCAGATTCTATATTAGAGCCCAGTGACCTTTATAACTGCAGTGCACTTGTATTTATTACCTTAGCATTGTCATATTACATCCGTACATTTTACATACTATTGCCTGTAATTATTGCATGCCAAAGTTGCAGTTTTTGTATTTTCCTGTTGCATTCATTTTCAATTCTAATACAATGGATATTCTAAAGAGGACTAGGAATCCAAGTGGGATTTCGACCTGCCCAACACAGGGGCACACACTCGAGTTGCGCCACTCCAAATGCTGACTGATTGCGGGATATGAAGGTTTCCTGAGAATATCTGGTCCTTTGTGTCCCTGGCACCTCGGGCAGTGCTTTTGTCTGCTGGGTGAAAGCTGGATCTACCATTTAATCTCATTCATCAAACATTTGTTATTTCATATTGTATTTATCCACATTTCAATTATTGATTCCACAAAGTATTACCGGTTATTCTTACAGTAATCCCTATATTCAGCTCCACAGATAATAGAATTAGATTATATCATGTAATGTCGCTAATAATGTGCAGATTTCACCACGATTTCCATCAAACTCCTGGTCTTGCTCCCAGCCTGATTTATAATTTCCCTTTTTATGTCCCTTCCTCACAGTTAACTTGGTGGCGATTGTTATCCTGTCTCGGGGAAAGTGCTGTCTCTCCAAATGTGTCACTCGCTACTTGGTTGCCATGGCAGTGGCGGATCTACTGGTCGTTATCCTCGACCTGACATTGCGGCAGATTCCGATTCTTTATTGGGAACAGTTTCATTTCCTGTGGGACATCCCCGTGTGTAATATCCACGCAGTTCTGCTTTATGCAGCCACAGGCTGTTCTGTCTGGTTCACCGTCACTTTCACCTTTGATCGATTTGTGGCTATTTGTTGTCAGAAGCTGAAAACTAAATATTGCACCAAGGAAACGGCGGCTGTTGTTCTGGGAACAGTGACTGTGCTGAGCGGTTTAAAGGACATCACCTGGTATTTTATGTTCACAGGTCGGTATTGGCTTGCGAACATACCCTGGTTTTGTGAAGTAACAATGGGCATTCGGACTTCATGGATCTGGACAGCAATCCAGCTCCTTCATTATATTCTCACCCCGATTTTTCCGTTTGTTGTGATTCTGCTACTCAATGCTGTCACCATCAGATACATTTTAGTGGCCAGCAAAGCCCGCAGGAGACTCCGGGGTCCCAGCAGTGGGGAGTGTCCCAGAGACCCAGAGATGGAGAGCCGCAGGAAATCCATCATTTTACTGCTTGTTATCTCGGGCAATTTCATCCTGTTATGGGCAATGTTTACGGTGAATTCTGTATGGAGCCAGACGTGGTATTTGGGGTCTCGGTCTGTATATCTTCCTCGTTATCTACTGGAAATGGGATTCGGGCTGCAGGTGCTGAGTTGCTGCACAAACACTGGGATTTATGCCGTGACACAGACTAAGTTCAGAGAGCAGTTGATGAATGTGGGGAAATATCCCTTTACTCGGTTTGGAAAATTCATTAAAGGATGAGAAGAATCGGAGACTTTGCAGCCTGAGAGCTCCCTGGGCATGATATTGTGAGCGAGCTGCTCTCCCACGGGCCGAGCCAGTGATTGGGGACATTAACTTGCTCACTCCCACACTTTCTACGCTGAGCACCCTCGGCCTGATATTGTGTAGGAGCTGCTCTCCCACCCCGGTTGGGCCGCTCGCAGTGCCGGTGATCGGGGACATTCACATGGTCACTCATACACTGTCTACAATGGACTCCCTGTGAGGGGCGCAGCCATTCTTCAGGCACTTCTGAAATGGCACCAGTGCACCAGAGAAGAGGGCAGCGCCGCTCAATGAGTAAAGGAGCGGGACGCACACCGCCCAGCACTAAGATGGCGACTTTGGCGCCTCGAACAAAGATGGTGGCTCTCGGGCCACACACAAAGATGGCGGCTCTCGGGCCACACACTAAGATGGCGGCTCTCGGGCCACACACAAAAATGGCGGCTCTCGGGCCACACACAAAGATGGCGGCTCTCGGGCCACACACAAAAATGGCGGCTCTCGGGCCACACACAAAGATGGCGGCTCTTGGGCCACACACAAAGATGGCGGCTCTCGGGCCACACGCACAGAGAGCGGTTCTCGGGCCACACACAAAGATGGCGGCTCTCGGGCCACACACAAAGATGGCGGCTCTCGGGCCACACACAAAGATGGCGGCTCTCAGGCCACACACAAAGATGGCGGCTCTCGGGCCACACACAAAGATGGTGGCTCTGATGCACAGCAGAAAAATGGCGGCTCTGGATCCCCGCACACTTATGGTGTCTCTGGTGCCCACAAAAACATGGCAGTTCTGGTGACCCGCACAATGATGGCGGCTCTCACTCGGGACCATTCCTCGCAGGCGTTTTGCCACCATTGAGCTTTCCCCTTTCCCAAAAGTGAAGCCGGAGTGTGGCGGCAGCAGCGGGAGCCCCGGTTAACATGGGAGCGGGCTACAAGGGGGAGAAGCCAGACCCAGCCTGTCCTGCTGGAGCCCGAGCATCCCAACCCGGGGAGAGAGAGACCCGGCACCAGGTTTACGCGGCAGAAAGATGAGGGGACAGAGAGCGAGAAACAAACGGGGGTGAAAGACCGGACGAGACAGACAGTGGGAGATGAACCAGAGTGAGGTAGACGGACCAGTCGTGAATGACCGGGGGAGACAGACTAGGGTTGACAGACTGGGGGATACAGAGCGGGGGAGGCAGACCGGGGGGAGGAAGAGAGTGACAGATGGCGGATACAGACTGGGGGAGACAAATTGGGGGAGACAGAGGGAGACAGATGGGGTGGGGGGGTGACAGACCGAGGCAGACAGACCGGGGGTACAGACCATGGGTGACAAACTGGGGAGACAGACTGTGGGATACCAAATGGAGGTGCCAGACTTGAGAAGACAGACGGGGGAGATGGTTGGGGGTAGACAGACAAACGGAAAGACAGACCGGGGGAGACAGAGAGTGAGACAGACCGGGGTTGACAGAGAGATCTAAACTGGGGGAGGCAGACCAGGGGAAACTGACCAGTGATGACTGAGAGAGACAGATGGGGAAACAGACAGAGGGAGCCAGAGAGAGATAGTTGGGGTTGGAGACAGACCAGCATAGTGCGACTGGTTAGGATCTGGAATGCACTGATTAAATGGGTGGTCGATTCAGATTCAAATGTGGCTTTTAAAATGGAATTGGATACGTACCTGAAGGAAATAAAATGCAGGGGTATAGGGCAAGGGTCGGGGAGCGGGACTAGCTGAATTGCTGTTGCTGAGTGCCGGCACAGGCTCGATGGGCCGAATGGCTACCTTCTATGCTGTAACCATTCTATGATTCTATGGTCCACTTGGCATGAAGTGTCTGACACTCATAATCTGAACTCCAGGAAAATTAAATAATGACAAATGTTAAACTGTTTCCTTGACAAATAAATCTCGATTTAACTATTAAAAGATAAATAGTTTAACAGGGTTTCACACTGACTCAGCCTACTGGCCGACTCAAGCACCTCAATGGCTTGCAGGACCCGCTGCTCCCTTGGCCCTCCAGCATCTGAACTCTCTTCCTGTTGGTTTCCAGGGCCACCCATCAACACTTGTCATAATTTCGTTGCCAGATGACGTTCACGGGCTCAGAGGAATAATAAGAGGCCTTGATTCTGAATTGGGAAATACAATTATAGAAAAATGATCCAATTCATAAACTAAACCATTCAAATGCATTGTTGCATTTAATATATGCCTTTTGTGCCAAGTGGGAAGCAAGTGATGTCTGGGCTGTGCAGGTGTGTTTATGCACGGTTACACAGCAAGGCCTAGAAATTCAGTTGTTTGCGCCAGCCGCTAGCGCCTTAGAAGGAGGAGATGTGGGACGCTAGGCGGCTAGCGGCCGGGCGCAGCATGATCTGCACCTCTCCCCAACTTCAGTAAAGATTTAGCGGTGGCGCAAACACTTTGCGCGTGCTCAGCTGCGCGCGCAGATCCTGACGTCATTTCATCATGTAACGCCCTTTGTGCGCCACGAACCGGAAATTCAGTGGCGCCACCCTTCTTTGCGCCTGGCGCCCCCAGCGACTGGTAGAGGGGAACGGTTCCCAGTCGCTGCGGGGCACGGGGGATGCTATTTAAAGGGGACTCCTCCTGCAGTATAAGTGGCAGCCATTTTGTGCCAATCCCTCTGTGTGAGAGACGGATATTTGGAGAGAGACAAAGGCAGAGAACTTTCTGCTTTGACTCAGCGCTTGCACAGGTACTTGTGGTGCCAGGGTCAAGGATGTCACTGAGCGGCTGCAGGGCATTCTGGAGGGGGAGGGAGAACAGCCAGTGGTCGTGGTCCACATTGGTACCAACGACATAGGTAAAAAGAGGGATGAGGTCCTGCAGCAAGAATTTATGGAGCTAGGTGAAGGATTAAGGAGCAGGACCTCAAAGGTTGTAATCTCTGGATTACTCCCGGTGCCACGTGCTAGTAAGTATAGGAATAGGAAGATAGAACAGATGAATGCGTGGCTAAAGGGATGGTGCAAGGGGGAGGGCTTTAGTTTCCTGGATCACTGGGTCTGCTTCTGGGAAAGGTGGGACTTGTACAAGTCGGACGGTTTACACCTGAACCAGGGGGGAACCAATATCCTTGCGGGGAGGTTTGCTAGCACTGCTGGGGAGGGTTTAAACTAACTTGGCAGGGGGTTGGGGTACAGAGTGGAGCTATAGTAGGGGGTGATTTACGGCCAAATATAGAGGGAAAAACAAGTCAGCTGGGAAGGCAGAGCAAATATGTGAAGGCAAAAGAGAATATGGCAGGGCTGGAAGGCATTTATTTTAATGCAAGGAGTCTTGCAAATAAGGTGGATGAACTGAAGTAGTTGTTGAACACATGGGAGTACGATATTGTTGCTATCACGGAGACATGGTTGAGGGAGGGTCAGGACTGGCAGCTCAATATTCCGGGGTATAGAATCTTCAGGCGAGACAGAGGGGGGTGTAAAAGGGGAGGGGGTGTTGCAATATTAATTAAGGAGTCAATTACTGCTGTAAGGAGGGATGATATATTAGCGGGTTCCTCTAATGAGGCCATATGGGTAGAACTTAAAAACAAAAAGGGGGCAAGCACTTTGCTGGGAGTGTACTATAGGCCCCCAAACAGTCAGGGGGAGATAGAGGAACAGATATGTAGGCAAATCTCCGAGAAGTGCGAAAACAATAGGGTAATAATAGTGGGGGATTTCAACTTCCCCAATATAAATTGGGACAGTCAGAGTGTGAAAGTCTTAGAGGGTGCAGAATTCTTAAAGTGCATCCAGGAGAGCTTTTTGAGCCAACATGTAGAAAGTCCTACAAGAGAGGGGGCGGTACTGGACCTAATTCTGGGGAATGTAGCCGGGCAAGTGGTGGAAGTGTCAGTAGGAGAGCATTTTGGCGACAGTGACCATAATTCGGTGAGATTTAAGGTGGTCATGGAAAAAGACAAAGACGGCCCGGAAATAAGGGTTCTAAATTGGGGGAAGGCCGATTTTAATATGATAAGGCAGGATCTGGCCAAAGTGGACTGGGAGCAGCTGCTTATAGGAAAATCCACATCAAAACAGTGGGAGACTTTCAGAAGGGAAATAGAGAGAGTACAACGCCAACATGTTCCTGTAAAGGTCAAGGGTGGGACCAACAAGCAAAGGGAACCTTGGATGACAAGGGATATACAGAAATGCATTAGAAATAAGAGGGGGGCTTTTGGCAGTTACAAAAGACTAAAGACAGAAGAAGCCCTAGAGGAGTATAAAAAGTGCAGGGGCATACTTAAAAAAGAAATTAGGAGGGCGAGGAGGGGCCATGAAATAACACTGGCGAGCAAAATAAAGGAAAATCCTAAGATGTTTTATAAGTATATTAAGGGCAAGAGGATAACCAGGGAAAGGGTAGGGCCCATTAGGGACCAAAGTGGCAATCTGTGTGTAGAGCCAGAGGATGTAGGCGGGGTTTTAAATGAATTTTTTGCATCTGTGTTCACTATGGAGAAAGACGATGCAGACATAGAAATCGGGCAAGGGGACTGTGACATACTTGAACATATTAGCATCGAGAGGGAGGAGGTGCTAGCGGTTTTAGCGGGCCAAAAAGTGGATAAATCCCCAGGCCCGGACGAGATGTGTCCCAGGCTGCTGTGGGAGGCAAGGGAGGAGATTGCAGGGGCTCTGACACTAATTTTCAGAACCTCTCTGGCCAAAGGGGATGTACCAGAGGACTGGAGAACAGCTAACGTAGTACCATTATTCAAGAAGGGAGCAGGGATAAACCAGGGAATTACAGGCCAGTGAGTCTAACATCTGTGGTGGGGAAATTATTGGAAAAAATTCTGAGGGACAAAATTAATCTCCACTTGGAGAGGCAAGGATTAATCGGGGATAGTCAGCATGGCTTTGTCAAGGGTAAATCATGTCTAACAAATCTGATCGAATTTTTCGAGGGGGTGACTAGTGGGGTGGATGAGGGAAATGCTGTGGATGTGGTGTACATGGACTTCAGTAAAGCTTTTGACAAAGTCCCGCATAGGAGACTGGTCAAGAAGGTAAGAGCCCATGGGATCCAGGGTGCCTTGGCGCGTTGGATCCTAAACTGGCTGAGTGGCAGGAGGCAGAGGGTGATGGTCGAAGGTTGCTTTTGTGACTGGAAGCCTGTGTCCAGTGGGGTACCTCAGGGATCGGTGCTGGGTCCCTTATTGTTTGTGATCTACATAAATGATTTGGATGAAAATGTAAAAGGTATGATCAGTAAGTTCGCAGATGACACGAAAATTGGTGGGGTGGTAAATTGCGAGGAGGAAAGCCTCCGGCTACAGGACGATATAAACGGGTTGGTCAGATGGGCGGAAAAGTGGCAAATGGAATTTAACCCTGAAAAGTGCGAGGTGATGCATTTTGGACGGACAAATAAGGCAAGGGAATACACAATGAGTGGTAGGATCCTAGGAAGTACAGAGGGTCAGAGGGACCTTGGTGTACATGTACATAGATCCCTGAAGGCAGCGGAGCAGGTAGATAAGGTGGTTAAAAAGGCATATGGGATACTTGCCTTCATTAGCCGAGGCATAGAATATAAGAGCAGGGAGGTTATGATGGAGCTGTACAAAACGCTGGTGAGGCCACAGCTGGAGTACTGTGTGCAGTTCTGGTCGCCTCACTATAGGAAGGATGTGATTGCTTTGGAGAGGGTGCAGAGAAGATTCACCAGGATGTTACCTGGGATGGAGCGCCTCAGCTATGAAGAGAGGCTGGACAGGCTGGAGTTGTTTTCCTTGGAGCAGAGAAGGCTGAGGGGGGACCTGATTGAGGTGTACAAAATAATGAGGGGCATAGATAGGGTAGATAAAGAGGAACTTTTCCCCTTAGTGGGGGGGTCAATAACAAGGGGGCATAGATTCAGGGTAAGGGGCAGGAGATTTAGAGGGGATTTGAGGAGGAACTTTTTCACCCAGAGGGTGGTTGGAATGTGGAACTCAATGCCTGAAAGGGTGGTGGAGGCAGGAACCCTCACAACATTCAAGAAGCATTTGGATGAGCACTTGAAATGCCATTGCATACAAGGCTATGGACCAAATGCTGGAAAATGGGATTAGACTGGACAGGGATGGATGGGCGGCGCAGACACGATGGGCCGAAGGGCTTCTTTCTGTGCTGTAAAAACTCTATGACTCTTTGCACTTGGATTTCACTTTCAGTGACATAGCCTTGAGTCGCCACATATAATGGGGGCTGCAATGGGTGGAAACGTTGGCTTTCTGCATTGCATTCAAAGGGATCAGAGATGCCGTGAGAGAGTGCCAGTCATGGCCAGACGGAGATTGGCCAACAGGCGTCGGCACAGGAGGCCTTACCCAACCAGGGTATACCGCCAGCAGTTCTCATATCTGAGCATGTCTGAGGAGCAGTGTGTTCGGAGGATGCGATTCAGAAGGGAGGTGGTCACTGAGATCTGCCACCTGCTTTGCAGAGATCTGCAGCCACAGCTGACGAGCAGGACGTCTCTGTCAGTGGCAGTGAAGGTGACGGTAGCTCTCAACTTCGATGCCACTGGCTCCTTCCAATCCGCTACTGGGGACATTGCCAACATCTCCCAGTTTGCGGTACATTGCTGCATCCGCCAGGTGAACAATGCCCTTTTCAGAAGGAGACGTCAGTACATCTCCATCCCCATGACCCTGGACAAGCAGCAAGAGCGTGCAATCGGCTTTGGAAGAATAGCGGGCTTCCCCATGGTTGAGGGCGTAGAACTGATGAACCAGCAATGGTCAGGCCTTGCTTCAGGGCTGCAGTGTGCTGGGCATGGGAGCCAAACAAGTCGACCCTTCCCCTTTAAGAGCTGACTGGCGCCAGCGTGTCTGCCTTCATTGAGCAACTCGCCGCTCCTGCGCTGCGCCCGTCCTCGGTGTTAGCGCCCCGGATCGGCGGCTTAGCGCCTAATGATAGTCGTGCATCGCCTGCTTTAGCGCAGCAGCAATCTCTTGGGGCAATGCAACTGAATATCGGCGAAGGTGGCGCGAAGTTGCGCCGGGCACAAACTTTAGCGGCCGCCCGGCTGTAGCGCCCCAAACGTGGCTATACTGAATTTCTAGGCCCATGTTCCTGCCTCTCCGCTCCAAATGCGCTTCTTTCAGCTCACGGTCTCATTCAGACTTCCAACTGCCTGGGTTAACCTCCCCCTTCTAAACCCCATTACAGAAATAGCAGTATTTGGTGCTGAGTTGTGCTAAACCTTTATAAAGCACTGGTTAAGCCTCAACTGGAGAATTGTGTCCAATTCCGGGCGCCACACTTTAGGAACGATATCCAGGCCTTGGAGATTGTGAAGGGGAGATTTACTAGAATGGTTCCACGGGTGTGGGTCTTTGGTTGTGTTGAGAGACCAGAGACGCTGGGCTTGTTCTGCTTTGAGCAGAGAATGTTAAGAGGAGATTTAATAGATGAGTAAATAAGCAAGAACTGTTTCCACTGGCAGAAGGTCCTGTAACCTGAGGATTGTTGGCAATAAAACCAGGAGAGAGATTAAACAATAAATGCGGAGCAGAAGGGATAGCTGCAGAACTGCTTTTTGAAGGGCAATAGTCTCCACAGTGCAGCTCTATATTTCACTGAGATGGTGAAAACTATTATGCTGAAGGAGGAAGTTAAGTCTAATATTTACAACCCAATGGTATTTCAATTCATTTTAAATCGAACCTTTTACAGTCAGTATAGTCACTTCCACAAATTCCACAACGTGGGAGCCCTCGACATGGAATGATGAGGAAAAGTGAATGTCAATAATTACAGAATTTTAATATATTTCTGGCAGCTCTACTTCACTTTCTTCCTTTAAGACGCTCCTTAAAAGCTACTTCTTCGGCCAACCTTTAGTTCATCTGCCCTAACATCTCCTTATATGGCTGGGTGCAAACATTGTTTTTTATAAACACTCCTGTGACGTGCCTTGGGACATGTTTTACATTAAAGGCGCTATATAAATATAAGTTGTTGTTGTTCTTGCTGACAGTGACTGAAAATGTTTATAAAGGAAACCCGTGGTTTCAGCTCAGCAACACTTCACCTCAGATAAACAGGATGTTAACAATAAGAAAAGTGCGTCAGAATAAGAATATCTTCAAAAATATTGAATGAACATACATTGTTGCAGTCTTTCTGAAACATTGAAACCGCATAATTAATTAAATTTTCAAATACCACCACAATTAGAATAATAAAATGATAGATTCTGTCAGTACACAAGGAGGGTATTCGGCCCATCGTGCCTGTACTGGCTCTTATAAGTTGCTATCCAATTAGTCTCTCCCATCTGCTGTTTCTCCATAGCCTGCTTTTTATACTTTTCAAATATTTGTCCAGTTTCCTTTTGAAAGTCACAATTGGAGATGCAGCAACAGACTAATTCTCAGGCATTTACTTATTAACACAATTGAAATTCAAGACGCTTAAAATATATGGAGAGGAAAAGGAATTGTCATTTCAGTAAAGAATGTGAAGAGAAGATCTGATGGAGGAGATCAAAATTATGATGGGTTTAGTTCAGGAAAAACGCAAAATATTGTTTCTACTGGTGGATGATGCGCAAAACTGGAGGACTGAAATACTACCTAACAGAAAAAAGGCAGCAGTTGTGATATTGTGTAATGCAGAGATGTATCAGCAGCTTGCTTCCCTTCAGAGAATCCATGATTTTCGGAAGAGAGACAAGCTATAGAAATAAAAGTGGGTAGATATTTGTGGAAATAAATATACCCGGTAGGGAAGAGGATGGGCTAAAATTTGATATTTAATGCAGCGAAGTGTGAAGTGATGCATTTTGGAAAGAATATGGAGGAATGGTAATATAACATAAATTCTCAAATTACACAGGCAAAGCACGAACAGAGCCTTGGTGGTTCACGTACACAATTCTCTGAAGGTTTACTTGGAGATTGAGGTGTAAATATGGAGCACAACGAGCATCTGGATAATTGTCTTTATTGAAGGACATAATTCTCCACCCACTCTGCAGATCTATATGCCAGTTATATGGACAACTCGAGCACACTGAAGGAGGAAATGGAATCTAAATTATTGGAACCAAATGGTGTTTGAATTCAATGGATACTGGTGCTTTTACAACGAATATATCTAACTCCTTCTTGAATATATTTCATGAATTGGCCTCAAATGCCTTGTGTGGTGGAGAATTCCACAGTTTCACCACTCTCTGGGTGAAGAAATTCCACCTCATATCAGTCCTAAATGGGTTACCCCGAATCCTTAGAATCTGACCCCTGGTTCTGGATTCCCCCGCCATCGGTAACATCCTTCCTGAATCTAGTCTGTCTCGTCCTTTTAGAATGTTATGTTTCAATGAGATCCCCTTTCATTATTCTAAACTATAGTGAATATAAGCCTAATCGACCCAATCTCTCCTCATACGTCATTCCTGCCATCCTAGGTATCAGTCTGGTGAACCTTCGCTGCACACTCTCCATGGAAAGAACATCCTTCCTCAGATACGGTGACTAATACTGCACACAAAACTTAAGGGCCTAGAAATTCATTAAGGCGCTGCCAGCTTTGCGGCCAGTTACCGCCTAAAGAGGGCTTCTGCGCCAAAAATGAGTTTGCGCTGATGTTCAGCGCAGCGGTATTGGCGGCGGTAGCCGTTAGCGCTGCGCCGGCACCGATGACGTCATCAGTGTGCGCAGTGCCCCGGTTCCGCCCCGAAACCGGCCCGATCCCCATATTTAGTAGCGGCCGCCTCCTCCGAAGCGGCCGCAAACAGCGACCAAAAAACGGGGCCGTGCTGTAGCCTTAGTGGGGCGCTTTAAAGGGGAAGGTGCGGCCAGCCGCTTTTTCGGCGGCCGCCTGCCCGCACCTCCTTCCCCGGCCTCCTCCACCCCACCCGCGGAATTGCCGGCTGCTTTCCGCGAACCCGGCACTTCTCCGTGGTGCCGGGCTTATTTGCGGGCACTCTCCAGCGGCGATCTCCCCGTTGCAGGCAGCTCTCCCTTAAGAGAAGGAGGAGGCCTGCAGTACCGCAGCCTGCCATTCCGCAGCGGCTGGCGCAGCAGCGCCAAGAGCGCTGAAATTCAGTGTCAGCACCCCAAGCGGAGGCGGGCACACCCTGGTATAGCGCCCGGTTCTGATTTGGGGCGCTAACACTGAATATCTGATGATCGCTAATGGCTCCCCGCACAGCGCTAACTTTTGGGCGCGAGCGAGCTGGCCGCCCCAAAGTGAATTTCTAGGCTAAGGTGTGGTCTCACCAAGGCCCTGTACAACTGCAGCAAGACATCTTGCTCTGTACTCGTATCCTCTCATTATGAAGGCCAACAAACCATTTGCCTTCTTAACCGCCTGCTGCGCCTGCAGGCTTTCCTTCAGCGACTGGTGCACAAGGACACCCAGGTCTCGTTGCACGTCCCCCTTTTCCCAATCTATTGCCGTTCAGATAATAATCTGTCTTCCAGTTTTTGCCACTGAAGTGGATAACCTCATTATACTGCATTTGCCATGCATCCACCCAATTACCCAACCTGTCCAAATTATACTGGAGTTTCTCTGCATCCTCTTCACAGCACACACGGCCAGCCAGCTTTGGGTCATCTGCAAACTTGGAGATATTAAATCTAGTTCCCTCCTCTAGATCACTTATATATACTGTGAAAAGCTGGGGTCCTAGCAACGATCCCTGCATTATCCCACTGGTCATTTCCTGCCACTCGGAAAAAGACCCGTTTATTACAAATATTTGCTTCCTCTCTGCCTACCATTTCTCTATCCAAGTCAGGACCTTGCCCCCAATCCCATGTGCCTTAACTTTACACGCTAATCTCTTATGCGGGACCATGGGCAGGGCAGCCTTCAGGAAGAGTTCATAGAGTGCATTAGGGACGGGTTCCTTGAGCAGTGTATTACTGAACCAACAAGGGGGCAGGCAATCTTAGATCTGGTCCTGTGTAATTAGACAGGATTCATAAAAAATGTCCTAGTAAGGACCCCTTGGAATGAGTGACCATAACATAGTTGAATTCCAAATTTAGTTGGAGGGTGAGAGAGTTGGATCTCAAACCAGTGTACTAAGCTTAAATAAAGGAGACTATGAAGGTATGAGAGCAGAGTTGACTAAAGTTGACTGGGAAAATAGATTAAGGTGTAAGCCGGTACATGAGCAGCGGTGTACATTCAAGGAGATATTTTACAAGTTTCAAGAAAAATATATTCCACTGAGGAAAAAGGGGCATAAAAGAAAAGATAGCCATCCGTGGCTAAGTAAAGTAATAAAGGATAGTATCCGACTGAAAACAAGGGCATATAAAGTAGCCAAATCTAGTGGGAGGATAGAAGATTGGGAAGCATTTAAAAGCCAGCAAAGAATAACTGAAAAATTAATTAAGAAAGGGAAGATAGTATATGAAAGTAAACTAGCAATAAATGTAAAAACAGATAGCAAGAGTTTCTACAGTTATTTAAAAAGGAAAAGGGAGGCTAAAGTGAATGTTGGTCCCTTAGAGGACGAGACCAGGAAGTTCACAGTGGGGAACATGGAGATGGCAGAAACGCTGAACAAATATTTTGCATCAGTCTTTACAGTAGAGGACACTAAAAATATCCCAACACTGGGCAAACCGGGGGCTATAGGGGGGGAGGAGCTAACCACGATTAAAATCACTAAGGAGATGGTACTCGGTAAGATAACGGGATTAAGGAGAATAAATCCCCTGGACCTGATGGCTTACATCCTAGGGTCTTGAGAGAAGTAGCGGTAGGGATTGCGGATGCATTGGTCATAATTTTCCAAAACTCCCTGGATTCAGGAAAGGTCCCAGCAGATTGGAAAACTGCTAATGTAACGCCCTTATTTAAAAATGGAGGTAGACTAAAGGCTGGAAACTATAGACCAGTTAGCCTAACATCTGTGGTTGGTAAAATGTTGGACTCCATTAATAAGGAAGCAGTAACAGGACATTTGGATAAACATAATTTAATCGGACAGAGTCAGCATGGTTTTATGCAGGGGAAGTCATGTTTGACAAAGTTGCTCGAATTCTTTGAGGATGTAACAAGCAGGGTCGATAAAGGGGAACCAGTGGATGTGTTGTATTTCGGCTTCCAAAAGGCATTTGACAAGGAGCCACACAAAAGATTACTGCACAAGATAAAAAGTCACGGGATTGGGGGTAATATACTGGCATGGGTGGAAGATTGGCTATCTAACAGAAAACAGAGAGTTGGGATAAATGGTTCATTCTCGGGTTGGTAATCAGTAACTAGTGGTGTTCCGCAGGGGTCGGTGCTGGGTCCCCAACTCTTTACAATCTATATTAACAATTTGGAGGAGGGGACCAAGTGCAACATATCCAAGTTTGCCGACGATACAAAGATGGGAGCGAAAGCAGTGAGCGAGGAGGACATTAAAAACCTGCAAAAAGGCATAGACAGGCTAAGTGACTGGGCAGAAATTTGGCAGATGGAATATAATGTTGGAAAGTTTGAGGTTATGCACTTTGGCAGAAAAAATCAAAGAGCAAGTTATTATGTAAATGGCGAGAAACTGCAAAGTGCTGCAGTACAAAGGGATCTGGGGGTCCTGGAGCATGAAACTCAGAAGGTTAGTATGCAGGTACAGCAGGTGATCAGGAAGGCCAACAGAATCTTGGCTTTTATTGCAAGGGGGTTGGAGTATAAAAGCAGGGAAGTCTTGCTTCAGATCTATAGGGTACTGGTGAGGCCACACCTGGAATATTGCGTGCAGTTTTGGTTTCCATATTTAAGAACAGATATACTTGCTCTCGAGGCAGTTCAGAGAAGGTTCACTCGGTTGATCCCGGAGATGAGGGGGTTGAATTATGAGGAAAGGTTGAGTAGGTTGGGCCTCTACTCATTGGAATTCAGAAGAATGAGAGGCGATCTTATCGAAACATATAAGATTGTGAGGGGGCTTGATTGGGTGGATGCGGGGAGGATGTTTCCACTGATGGGTGAGACTAGAACTGAGGGGCATAATCTTAGAATAAGGGGCTGCCCTTTCAAAACTGAGATGAGGAGAAACTTCTTCACTCAGAGCGTAGTAAATCTATGGGATTTGCTACCTCAGAGAGCGGTGGAAGCTGCAACATTAAATAAATTTAAAACGGAGATAGACAGTATCCTAGCTGATAAGAGAATTAGGGGTTACGGGGAGCGGGCAGGGAAGTGGACGTGAGTCTAGGTTCAGATCAGCCATGATCCTATTGAATGGTGAAGCAGGCCCGAGGGGCCGTATGGCCTACTCCTGCTCCTACTTATGTTATTATGTTCTTATCGAAAGCCTTCTGAAAGACCAAATACACCACATCCACTGGTTCTCCCTTATCTATTCTACCAATTACATCCACAAAAAATTCCAGTAGATTAGTCAAACATATTTACTTTTTGTAAATCCATGTTCAATTTGTCCGATTCCGTCATTGTTTTCAAAGTGCTCTGCTATTACATCTTTAATAATGGACTTTAGCATTTTCCCCACTACCGATGTCACACTTACCGGTCTCTAATTCCCCGTTTTCACTCGACCAGTTTGTTTAAATAGTTGGGTTACATTAGCTATCCTCTAATCCATGGGAACTGCACAGAGTCTATCGAATTTTAGAAGATGACAAGCAATGCATCTAATATTTCTAGCGCCTCTTCCAAAAGTACCGTAGGATGTAGATTATCAGCCCCTGGGAATTTATCGGCCTTCAATCCCGTCAATTTCCCTAACACCATTTCCCTACAAATACTGATTTCGTTCAATTCCTCCCTCTCATTAGACCCAATGTTCCCTGACATCTCTGAGTGTTTATTTGTGTCCTCCGTTGTGAAGACAGAACCAATGTATGTATTTACTTGTTCTGACATTTCTTTGTTCCCCATTATAAATTACTCTGATTCTGACTGCAAAGGACCTACGCTTGACTTCACCAAACTTTTTCTCTTCAGATATCTATAGAAGCTTTTACAGTCAGTTTTTATGTTCCCTGCCAGCTTACCATCATAATCTATTACCCCTTCTTAATTAATCCCTTTATCCTCCTTTGCTGAATCCTAAACTGCTCCCAAACCTCAGGTTTGCTGCTTTTTCTGGCCAAATTATATGTCATCTCCTTGGATCTTATGCTATTCCTAATTTCCCTTGTTAACCACGGTTGAGTCACATGCGATCTTTAACAATTTGCCATTGCGTATCCACCGTTAGCCCTTTAAGTAATGTTCCCCAATGCATCCTAGCCAACTCGTGCCTGATACCATCGTACTTTCCTTTGTTTAAATTCAGGACCCTAGTCTCTGAGTCAACCACTTCACTCCATTTTAATGAAGAATTCTATCATATTATGATCGTTCCTCCCCAAGGGGCCCTGCAAAACAAGATTGCTAATACATAGATAGATACATAGAAGATAGGAGCAGGAGTAGGCCATTCGGCCCTTCGTGCCTGCTCCGCCATTCGATGAGATCATGGCTGATCTTTTAATTCAGTATCCCGTCCCCGCCTTCTCTCCGTAACCCTTAACCCCTTTTGCCCGTAGAAATATATCTAATTCCCTCTTAAATATATTTAATGAGCTGGCGTACACTGCCCTCTGTGGCAATGAGTTCCACAGGTTCACCACTCTCTGAGTGAAGAAATTCCCCCTCATCTCTGTCCTAAATGGTTTAGCCCTTATCCTCAAATTATGTCCTCTAGTTCTGTTCTCACCCGCCAAGGGAAACATTCCTTCTGCATCCAGTCTGTCTAGACCTGTCAGAATTTTATACACTTCTATGAGGTCCCCTCTCAATCTTCTAAACTCCAGTGTGTACATCCCTAAACTACATAGTCTCTCCTCATAGGTCATTCCCGCCATTCCTGGTATCAGCCTGGTGAATCGCCGCTGCACCCCCTCCATGGCAAGAACATCCTTCCTCAGATGAGGCGACCAAAACTGTACACAGTACTCGAGGTGTGGTCTCACCAGTGCCCTGTACAGCTGCAGCAAGGTATCCCTGTTCCTGTATTCTAACCCTTTTGCTATGAAGGCCAGCATACCGTTTGCCTTCTTGACCGCCTGTTGCACCTGCATGCTCGCCTTCAGTGACTGGTGTACAAGAACACCCAGGTCTCTCTGTACTTCCCCCTCTCCCAATCTATTGCCATTTAAATAATAATTTGCCCTCCCGTTCCTGCACCCAAGGTGGATAACTTCGCACTTGTCCACATTATAGTGCATCTGCCATTTATCCGCCCAATCGCCCAGTCTGTCCAAATCGCTCTGGAGCTTCCTGGTCTCTTCCTCTGAGCCCACCCCCCCTCCTAGTTTAGTGTCGTCTGCAAATTTGGAAATGCTGCATCCGACTCCCTGATCCAGGTCATTAATGTAAATTGTGAACAGCTGGGGGCCCAGGACAGATCCCTGTGGTACCCCACTTGTTACTGCCTGCCATTCAGAAAATGAGCCGTTTATTCCAACTCTCTGTTTTCTATCTGACAGCCAGTTCCCTATCCACGCCAAAACTTTCCCCTTTATCCCATGAGCCTCAATTTTCCATGCTAATCTTTTATGTGGGACCTTATCGAAGGCCTTTTGGAAGTCCAGGTACACCACATCTACTGGCTCTCCCCCATCTATTCTACCAGTTACTCCCTCAAAAAATTCCAATAGATTAGTCAAGCACGATTTACCCTTTGTAAATCCATGTTGACTCTGTCCTATCCTGTCCCCATTTGCTAAGTGCTCCGCTATTTCATCCTTAATGATGGACTCCAGCATTTTGCCCACAACTGATGTAAGGCTTACAGGTCTGTAATTACCTGCTTTTTCCCTACCCCCCTTTTTGAATAGTGGGGTAACGTTCCTTTCTCATTACATAATAGCCACTCTAAGATGGCCTGATCTCTAGTTGGTTCCTCGACATATTGTTCCAGGAAACCATCCCGTATACACTCTAGTTATTCCTTATCCTCAGTATTGCTACTAATTTGGTTAGCCCAATCTATATGTAGATTAAAGGCACCCATGATAACAGCTGTGCCCTTATTGCATGCGTCTCTATTTCCCGTTTTATGCCATCCCTAACCTCAGCATTACTGTTTGGGGGTCTGTGTGCAACTCACACAAACATAGAAACATAGGAACATAGAAGATAGGAGCAGGAATAGGCCATTCGGCCCCTCGAGCCTGCTCTTCCATTCAATGAGATCATGGCTGATCATCCAAATTCAGTACCCTGTCGCTACTTTCTCCCCAAAAACAGGATATATCATTACAGAAGAGATAATTTCTTTGCACAAAAAGGAACACCTTTATACAACAGGTTTATCATTAGACAACAGGAAATTGATTACACAGGAGGAACCTCCTTTACACAGCGGGAAGCATCTTTATTCAAAAGGGAACAGCTTTACACAACCGGGAACATCTTTACACGACATAGAAAACGTTTACACAATAGGGAACACACTTCCACAACTGGGAACATCTTTGCATGGCAGAGAAAACCATTACACTGCACTGTACTGACAACAGGATATATCTTTACACAGCAGATAACATCTTCAAACAGGGAACATCTTTACACAACAGTGAACAGCTTTACTCGACAGAGGCCACCTTTACAAAACAGGGAACAACTTTACAAAACAGGATATTGATTACACATGAGGGATCTCCGTTACACAAAAGGAAGAATCTTTACTCAACAGCGAACAGTTTTACACAACAGAAAACATATTTACACAACAGAATATATATTAACATAGCAGAGAATATCTTTAAACAAGAGGGAACGTCTTTACACAGCAGAGAAAACCTTTACATAACAGAGAACATCTCTACATAACAGAAAACACCTTTACACAAAAAGTCATAGCCATAGTCATAAAGTTACGCAGCACACAAAGAGGCCCTTCAGCACATCGTGTTCATGCCGGCCATCAATGCCTGTCTATTCTAACCCCATTTCCCAGCCCTTGGTCCATGGCCTTGTAAGCTATGGCGTTTCAAGCGCTCACCTGAATGTGTCTTGAATGTTGTGAGGGTTCCTGCCTCTACCATCCTATCCGGCAGTGAGTTCCAGTTTCCAACCACCCTCTGTGTAAAAAAGTACTTCCTCAAATACCCTCTAAATCTCCTGCCCCTTACTTTGAACCAATGCCCCCTGGTTATTGACCCCTCTAGTAAGGGGAAAATTTCATTTATAGCTACGTGATCTACGCCCTCATAATTTTGTACACCTCAACCGGGTCCCCCCTCAGCCTTCTCTGCTGTAAGGAGCACAACCCCAGCCTGCCCCACCTCTCTTCATAGCTGAAGCGCTCCAGCTCAATAAACATCCTGGTGAATCTCCTCTGCACTCTCTCCAGTGCAATTACGTCGCTCCTATAGTGTGGTGACCAGAATTGCACACAGTATTCCAGCTGTGGCCGAACTAGCGTTTTGTACAGCTCCATCATAACCTCCCTGCTCTTATATTCTATGCCTCGGCTAATGAAGGCAAGTATCCCACATGCATTTTGAACCACCTTATATTCCTGTCCTGCTGCCTTCAGGGATCTATGTACATGCACACCAAGGTCCCTCTGATACTCTGTCCTTCCTAGGACCCTACCATTCATTGTGTATTCCCTTGACTTGTTTGTCCTCCCCAAATGAATCACCTCACACTTTTCAGCTTTAAATTCCATTTGCCACTGTTCTGCCCATCAGACCATCCCGTCTATGTCCTGTAGCCCGAGGCTTCCCTCTTCGCTATTTACCACTCCACCAATTTTTGTGTCATCTGCGAACTTACTGACCATATATCCTACATTCATATCAAAATCATTAATGTAAACTACAAACAGCAACGGACCCAGCACCGATACTTGTGGTACACCACTGGACACAGGCATCCAGTCACAAAAACAACCTTCGACCATCACCCTGTGCCTTCTGCCAGTAAGCCAATTTTGCATTCAATGTGTCAAATTGCGCTGGATCCCATGGGCTCTTACATAGAAAACATAGAGATAGGAACAGGAGTAGGCCATTCGGCCCTTCGAGCCTGCTCCGCCATTCAATGAGATCATGGCTGATCTTCATCTGAGATCTTAGCTGATCTTACCAGTTCAGTACCCCGTCCCCGCCTTTTCTCCGTAACCCTTAATCCCCTTAGCCTTCAGAAATATATCCAATTCTCTCTTGAAAATATTTATTGAATTAGCCTTCACAGCCCTCTGTGGCAGGGAATTCCACAGGCTCACCACTCTTTGAGTGAAGAAATTCTTCCTCATCTCTGTTTTAAATGATTTGCCCGCTATTTTTAGACTGTGGCCCCTGGTTCTGTGCTCCCCTGCCATTGGAAACATTCTCTCTGAATTCAGCCTGTCCAGGCCTGCCATAATTTTATATGTTTCGATGAGATCCCCTCTCAATCTTCTAAACTCCAGTGAGTACAAGCCCAAACTATTCAATCTCTCCTCGTAGGTCATTCCCGCCATTCCAGGTATCAGCCTGGTGAATCGCCGCTGCACTCTTTCCATGGCAAGAACATCCTTCCGCAGATGGGGCGACCAAAACTGTACACAATACTCCAGATGCGGTCTCACCAGCACCTTGTACAGCTGTAGTAAGGTATCCCTATTCCTATACTCGAACCCCCTTGATATGAAGGCCAACATACCATTTGCCTTCTTAATCGCCTGTTGCACCTGCATGCTCTCCTTCAGTGACTGGTGCACAAGAACACCCAGGTCCCTCTGCACTTCCCCATCTCCCAATCTATTGCCATTTAGATAATAATCTACCCTCCTGTTTTTACCCCCAAAGTGGATAACCTCGCATTTATCCACATTATAGTGCATCTGCCACGTATCCGCCCATTCCCCCAACCTGTCCAAATCGCACTGTAGCCTCCTGACATCCTCATCAGAGCCCACCCCTCCTCCTAGTTTAGTGTCGTCAGCGAATTTGGAAATATTGCATCCAATTCCCTGATCCAGATCATTTATATATATTGTGAACAGCTGGGGTCCCAGGACAGATCCTTGCGGCACCCCGCTGGTCACTGCCTGCCACTCCGAAAACGAGCCGTTTATTCCAACTCTCTGTTTTCTATCCGCCAGCCAGTTCTCTATCCACGTTAATACTTTGCCCCCAATCCCATGAGCCTTAATTTTGCATGATAATCTTTTGTGTGGAACCTTATCGAAGGCTTTCTGGAAGTCAAGGTACACCACATCCACTGGCTCTCCCCCATCTATTTTACCAGTTACTTCCTCAAAAAATTCCAGCAGATTAGTCAAACACGATTTACCCTTTGTAAATCCATGTTGACTCTGTCCGATCCTTTCCCCATTTGTCAAGTGCTCCGCTATTTTATCCTTAATAATGGACTCTAGCATTTTGCCCACAACCGATGTAAGGCTTACTGGTCTATAATTCCCTTCTTTCTCTCTACCCCCCTTTTTAAATATTGGGGTAACATTAGCTACCCTCCAATCCACGGGTACTGTTCCCGAGTCAATGGAGTTCCGGAAGATGATCCTTAGAGCATCTGCTATCTCCAGGGCCACCTCCTTAAGTACCCTAGGATGTAGTTTATCAGGCCCCGGGGATTTGTCAGCCTTCAGTCCCCTCAACTTACCCAACACCATATCCCTAGAGATACTAATTTCTGTCAGCTCCTCCCTCTCATTAGTCCCTATGTTTGCCGATATTCCTGGGAGGTTATTTGTGTCCTCCTTTGTGAATACAGAACCAAAGTATGAGTTTAATTGGTCTGCCATTTCCTTATTCTCCATTATATATTCTCCCGAATCGGACTGCAAGGGACCGACTTGGGATTTTACCAGTCTTTTCCTCCTGATATACCGATAAAAGCTTTTGCAGTCTGTCTTTATGTTTGCTGCAAGTTTACTTTCGTATTCTATTTTCCCCTTCCTGATTAATCCCTTTGTCCTCTTTTGCTGTATCCTGTACTGCCCCCAATCTTCCGGTCTGGTGCTTTTTTTTGCCAGTTGATATGCCCTTTTTTTTGATTTTATGCTGTCCCTAATTTCCCTCGTTATCCACGGTTGAGCCACCTTTTTAGGTTTATTTTTATGCCAAACCGGTATAAACATGTTCTGGAATTCTTCCATTCTATCTTTGAATGCTTGCCATTGTCTATCCCCTGTCAATCCCCCCAGAAACACCACCCAATCAATCTTACCCAATTCCCGTCTCATACCCTCGTAATTCCCTTTATTTAAGTTCTGGACCTTAGTCTCTGATTCAATTTCCTCACTCTCCATCTCGACTGAGAGCTCGATCATATTATGATCGCTCTGACCCAAGGGGCCTCGTACAAGAAGATTGTTGATAAGTCCCTTCTCATTGCACAATACCCAGTCTAAAATGGCCTGATCTCGAGTCGGCTCCTCGACATATTGGTCCAGATAACCGTCCCGAAAACATTCCAGGAATTCCTCCTCCTCAGAATTTTTACTAATTTGGGTAGTCCAATCAATATGTAAATTAAAGTCACCCATGATGACAGCTGTGCTCTTATCGCACGCTTCTCTAATTTCCCTTTTTATGCCTTCCCTCACCTCCATATTACTATTTGGAGGCCTATATATCACACCCACTAACGTTTTCCTCCCCTTGCTATTTCTCATTTCTACCCATACAGATTCCGTTTCATCCGAGTTAATATCCTTCCTTTCCATTGCATTAATCCCCTCCTTTACCAGCAATGCTACCCCACCTCCCCTACCTTTTTGCCGATCCTTCCTAAATATTGTATACCTTCTGGACCATTCTCCCATGTGGGACTTTGACAAAAGCCTTACTGAAGTCCATGTAGACTACATCAACTGCACTTCCCTCATCCACATACCTAGTCACCCCCTTGAAAAATTCGCACAATTTGGTCAGACATGATCTCCCCCTGATAAATCCATGCTGACTATCCCTGATTAATCCCTGCCTCTCCAAGTGGAAACTATTTCTGTCCCTCAGAATTTTTTCCAATAATTTCCCTACCACTGATGTTAGGCTCACTGGCCTGTCGTTGCCTGGTTTATCCCTTCTACCCTTCTTGAACAATGGTACTATGTTAGCTGTTCTCCAGTCCTCTGGCACCTCCCCTGTGGCCAGAGAGGTTCTGAACATTTGTGTCAGAGCACTGCAATCTCCTCCCTTGCCTCAGACAGCAGCTTGTGATACATCCCATCAGCCCCTGGGGAATTATCCACTTTGAAGCCCGCTAAAACCGCTAGTACCTCCTCCCTCGCAATACTAATTTGTTCAAGTATTTCACAATACCCCTGCCTGATTTCTATGCCTACATGACCCTTCTCCATAGTGAACACAGATGCAAAATATTCATTTGAAAACTCACCTACATCTGCTGCTCTAAACACAGATTGCCATTCTATATCAATGATTTGGATGAGGGGACAAAATGTTACATTTCCAAATTTGCTGATGATACAAAGCTAGATGGTAGTGTCAGTTGCGAAGAGGGTGTGAAGAGGCTTCAAGGGCATCTCGACGAGCTCAGTGAGTGGGTGCGAACATGTCAGATGGAAGATAATGTGGATAACTGTGAAGTTATCCACTTTGGTAGAAAAAACAGAAAGGCAGAGTATTTCCTAAATCGTGAAAAATTGGGAAATGCAGGTGCTCAAAGGGACCTGAGTGACCTTCAGTCACTGAAAGTGAACGTGCAGGTGCAGCAGCCATTAGAAACGCAAATGGGATGCTGGCCTTCATTACAAGAGGAATTGAGGACAGGAGTAAAGAAGCCCTACTCCAATTATATAGGGCCTTGGTGAGACCACACCTGGAGCACTTGGTACAATTTTGGTCTCCTTACCTAAGTGAGGATATACTTGTCATAGAGGGAGTGCAACGAAGGTTCACGAGATTGATTCCTGGGATGGCGGCACTGATGTGTGAGCAGAGATTGAGTAAACTAGGCCTGTACTTCACAGAACTTCACAGAAACCCCACAGTGCAGATAGAGGCCATTTCGGCCCATCGAGCCTGCACCGACACATATCCCACCCGATCCCCGTAACCCCTACACCAACACATATCCCACCCTATCCCCGTAACCCCACATATTTAATCCCCCTAACACTAAGTGTCAATTTATCATAGCCAATCAACCTAACCCGCACATCTTTGGGCTGTGGGAGGAAACCGGAGCACCCGGAGGAAACCACGCAAACACGGGGAAAATGTGCAAACTCCACACAGACAGTCGCCCGAGGCCGGATTCGAACCCAGGTCCCTGGCGCTGTGAGGCAACAGTGCTAACCACTGTGCCACCGTGCTGCCCCTCAGAAGGAGGAGGGGGAATCTCATGGAAGCATACAAAATTATTACAGAACTTGATAGGGTGGAGGCTGGGAGAATGTTTCCCTTGGCTTGGGAGTCCAGAACCAGGGGCCACAGCATCAGGATAACGGGCAAACCATTCAGGACTCAGATGAAAATACATTTCTTCACACAGAGGGTGGTAAATCTTTGGAATTCTCTACCCCAGAGGCTCAGTCATTGGATATATTCAAAACAGAAGTCGATAGATTTCTGACTAGTAAGCGAATCAAGGGATATGGCGATGGGGCTGGTGAATGGAGTTGAGGCAGAAGATCAGCCATGATCTCATTGAATGGCGGAGCAGGCTGGAACGGGCCGAATGGCCTACTCCTGTTCCTATTTCTTATGTTCTTAAGTACTGAAGGAGGTGGCCCTAGAGATAGCGGATGCACTAAGGATGATTTTTCAGAATTCATTAGACTCGGGAACAGTGCCGATGGATTGGAGGGTAGCTAACGTTAACCCACTATTCAAAAAGGGGGGTAGGGAAAAAGCAGGTAATTACAGACCTGTAAGCCTTACATCAGTTGTGGGCAAAATGCTGGAGTCCATCATTAAGGATGAAATAGCGGAGCACTTAGCAAATGGGGACAGGATAGGACAGAGTCAACATGGATTTACAAAGGGTAAATCGTGCTTGACTAATCTATTGGAATTTTTTGAGGGAGTAACTGGTAGAATAGATGGGGGAGAGCCAGTAGATGTGGTGTACCTGGACTTCCAAAAGGCCTTCGATAAGGTCCCACATAAAAGATTAGCATGGAAAATTGAGGCTCATGGGATAAAGGGGAAAGTTTTGGCGTGGATAGGGAACTGGCTGTCAGATAGAAAACAGAGAGTTGGAATAAACGGCTCATTTTCTGAATGGCAGGCAGTAACAAGTGGGGTACCACAGGGATCTGTCCTGGGCCCCCAGCTGTTCACAATTTACATTAATGACCTGGATCAGGGAGTCGGATGCAGCATTTCCAAATTTGCAGACGACACTAAACTAGGAGGGGGGGTGGGCTCAGAGGAAGAGACCAGGAAGCTCCAGAGCGATTTGGACAGACTGGGCGATTGGGCGGATAAATGGCAGATGCACTATAATGTGGACAAGTGCGAAGTTATCCACCTTGGGTGCAGGAACGGGAGGGCAAATTATTATTTAAATGGCAATAGATTGGGAGAGGGGGAAGTACAGAGAGACCTGGGTGTTCTTGTACACCAGTCACTGAAGGCGAGCATGCAGGTGCAACAGGCGGTCAAGAAGGCAAACGGTATACTGGCCTTCATAGCAAAAGGGTTAGAATACAGGAACAGGGATACCTTGCTGCAGCTGTACAGGGCACTGGTGAGACCACACCTCGAGTACTGTGTACAGTTTTGGTCGCCTCATCTGAGGAAGGATGTTCTTGCCATGGAGGGGGTGCAGCGGCGATTCACCAGGCTGATACCAGGAATGGCGGGAATGACCTATGAGGAGAGACTATGTAGTTTAGGGATGTACACACTGGAGTTTAGAAGATTGAGAGGGGACCTCATAGAAGTGTATAAAATTCTGACAGGTCTAGACAGACTGGATGCAGAAGGAATGTTTCCCTTGGCGGGTGAGAACAGAACTAGAGGACATAATTTAAGGATAAGGGCTAAACCATTTAGGACAGAGATGAGGGGGAATTTCTTCACTCAGAGAGTGGTGAACCTGTGGAACTCATTGCCACAGAGGGCAGTGTACGCCAGCTCATTAAATATATTTAAGAGGGAATTAGATATATTTCTACGGGCAAAAGGGGTTAAGGGTTACGGAGAGAAGGCGGGGACGGGATACTGAATTAAAGGATCAGCCATGATCTCATCGAATGGCGGAGCAGGCACGAAGGGCCGAATGGCCTACTCCTGCTCCTATCTTCTATGTATCTATGTATCTATGCATGCTCCTTGTTACTGACTGAGACTTGGCTCATAATGGCAACATCGTGAACCGTGCAGAAGCCTCTCGACATGCCTACACATTGCACCACCTTTCCCACCAAAGCCACTGTGACAGCACTGTGGCCCTAGTCATTAATTCTCATCCTAAACTCTTCCCTGATCTTCCGAAAGAATCAAGGGATCTTTACATTTCTTTGGTAGGCCAGAAAGAACCTCAGTTTAACATCTCATCCAGGGGATGTTATCTCCCACAGTACAGAACTTCCTCAGCAGTGCACTGGGATGTCGGCCTAGATTAGGAAGTCAAGTTTTAGGAATGGGGCTCGAAACCACTGTCGTCTGATTCAGGGACGAGAGACTGAGACCAATAAGCCTGGGTAAACACTTTTCTTTTATCACTGCACTGATTTTCGCATGTCACAAAGGGCGAGAATACTGGGATGCCTTCTGAATCGCTTTGACGTGTTATCCCAGTATTTCGTTGCAGCTTTAGCTGCCTAAAATCTGCGTTAGCGCCATCTGTCGGCGAGTAAATGCAGATCATCCATATCAATCGTTTTATCCCTCGCTGGCTGATAGAATCATAGAAACAGAAAATCTTACAGCACAGAAGGGGCCATTCGGCCGGTCGTGACTGTGCTGGCTCTTTGAGACAGCTTTCCAATTTATTCCCAATCCTCACCTTTTTTCCTCAATCGTGCAAATGTTTCCTCTTCAAGTTCATGTTCAACATTATTGAGAAAGTTCCGATGTAACATGCTCCCACCATCCTCTCCGGTTGGGTTTTACAGATGTTAAAGGTACTCTGTCTGAAAATATTCCTCCACCTTTCCCCTCTAGCTCGTTTGCAAAATAACTTAAATCTGTAAACGGTGTTTACTGACCCACTACACAGAGGGTCCCAACTGGTTCTATCAAAACCCTTCATAATTTTGAATATCTTTATTAGATCACCTTTTGCTTCCTCACTCTAGGAACATAGGAACAGCAGGAGGCCATTTAGCGCCTCGAGCCTAATCCGCCATTCAATGAGATCATTGCTGCTCTGTGACCTCATAGCCTGTGCCTCATATCCCTTAATACCTATGGTTAACAGAAAACTAACAATTCTAGATTTAAGAATAACTAGTGATCTAGCATCAACTGCTGTTTGTTTGAGAGTTCCGCACTTCTACCACCCTTTGTGTGTAGAACTGTTTCTTAACTTCACTCCTGACAGCCCTAACTCTCTTTTTAGGCTATGTGCACTAGTCCTAGACGCCCTAATCAGTGGAAATATTTTCTCTATATCTACCTGAACGGCTCCCCTTAATATCTTGAAAACTTGAATCAAATCAGCTGCTAATATTTTAAATTCCGGGCAATACAACGCTACTTTATGTAATGTCTCCTGGTGAATTAACCCTTGCAGTTCAGGTATCATTCTAACAAATCTACGCTGAACTCCCTCCAAAGGCAATACATCTTCCTAAGTTGTGGTGCCAAAACTGAACACAGTACTCCAGGTGTGGTGTAACCAGGGCTTTGTATAGCTGTAGCATGACCTCCAACCCCTTGTATTCTAGTCAACTTGAACTAAAGTCCAGCTTTCAATTAGCCTTTTTAATTGTTTTTTTAAGCTGTACCTGACATTTAATGGCCTATGTATATGGATACCTAATTTCTTTGGCCCTCCATTGTTATTAGCTTTTCACAATTTAGAAATTACTCTGATCTAAACATTTAAGGTCCAAAGTGGACGAGGCAGACTTGCTTGTATTGAAATAAATTTTTCAGTTTTGTCAATTCATTAATGCTCTTATTATAGCTTTGTATTTTTATGCTTCCATCTTCAGTGCTTACAATGCCGCCTTTTCTAGTTCAAAGGCGAACAATCCCAAAGTCTTCAATTCCTCCACATATCAAACGTCCCTCATCGATTGTAGCATCATTTTAATCCTCAGTTGAACACAATACAAGGCCTAGTTATCCTTCCTGAAGTGTGCGGCATAGAATTGTATACAGTACTCAAGCTGAGGCCTAAACAATGATTTATAAATGTTTAGCCTGACTTGCTTTTTTGTATTCAATGCTCCTATATACAAAGCCAAGTATCCCAAACGCTTGCTTAACCGTCTTAACTGCTTGCCCTGCAAACCTCAAAGATTTATGGATATGCAGATCTAGATCACTCTGCTCTTGCACCTCCTTCAAATAGAACTATTTCTATTATAAGGCCTATACACGTAGTTCATCACAAGTTGGATCGCTTCACACTGATCCACATTAAATTGTATCTGCTATGTACATGCCAATTTCATCAGCCTTTCTATGTGCTCCGGAATACAGCTACTATATTCCTCACTATTTATTAAGTTGCCAATTTTTTTTCATCTGCACACTTCGAAACTGTACTCTTTATAAGCAAGTCCATATAATTTATATCGAACAACAGGAACAATGGTAATAATAACGATCACTAGGGGACGCCATTGCATGCTATTCGCCAGTCAGGAAAAAAATTCATTCAAATTACTCTCAGCCTCCTATCGCTTAGTCAATGCCATATCTAAGTTACTACCGCCCTTGTAATTTCATGTGCTTCTATTGACCGAATAAGGCTTTCATTTGGTATTTTATCACATTATTTTCTTGAAAGTCGATACATACAGCATCTACTGCACGATTTTCAACAGTACTCTCTGTTTCCTCATCAAGTAACTCATTCGGGTTAGTCAGGCACGATTTCTCTTTAACAAATCGTGTTGGCTGTCCCTTACTAACCCATGTTTCTCCAATTGAGATTTGATAGATCCTTGATAATGGTCTCCAGTAGTTTTCTCACTTCTAACGTAAAATTGATTGTTCTGTAGTTACCATTTTTATCCCTCTCCCCTAGCGGTGTAACACCTGCAGTGCTCCAGTTCACGAGCACCACTCCCATCTCCAAGGAGAATGAAAGAATGTAGTCACTGCTTCTGCAATCAGAAGCATGTTCCCCTCAGCAACTAGGATGTGCCCGATTTGAGTTGCGGAGCGAATCTCATTAAAAGGACACACAGAAGAAATAATGCACCACAAACTAATTAGCTCATACATCAAATTATTGCAGCAGTAGTTTCGCTGCTTTATATCAGTGCGAAGAGAATATTACGGTAATATCCTGTCATTACCTATAGTTCAGAAAATTTAACTCGCAGACTGACCCACGCTGTCTGGGTTCTTGCTCAGGGGAAATTAGCTGGAGTGTTAGTAATCTCAGAAAGGTGCATTGTAACATATCACATTAATTTCAGCCAATAGGAGAGGGCCCAAAATGTTCAACAGACAATGGGAGAAGAGGAGAATGTTTATACGCAGCGAATTGTGCTGATGTGGGCTGTACTGCCTGAAATGGCGGTGGAAGCAGATTCAATTGTAATTTTAAAAGGAATTGGATACACACTTGAAAAAGAAAGATTTGCAGGACTACGAGGAAATAGCAGGGGTGTGGGGAGAAGGTTAATTGGATCGCTCTGTGCAGGAGTTGGCAAAGGCAATATGGGTCGAATGGCCTCCTTCTGTGCTGTAATTTTCTATGTTATTTACAGATTTAATGTTGCACCGGATTTAATTGAGAACCGCTCAGTAGGGGTCTGATTGCAGAGAATTACAAAGAACGTGCAGCACAGGAACAGTCCATTCTACCCCAGTGCTCTCTGCCGGTGTCCCTGGTCCACATTTTAATCACCTCTTATGCCCCTGCCCCCACATCTCCCTCGGGTGTGCATCTTGCCTCGACTGAGAGGCAGCAATGCCAGCTCATTCAGACACTCCACGGGGCAGCGACTTCACATTCTCATCACTCCCTGTGTGAAGAAGTTCCTCGCAAATTATCATCTGAACCGACAAACAGCTTGCATTCGATCCCGAACCAACCTGGGAGATATTTCTGGTGCTAGATAGATTGGTAGCTCGGTGAGCCAATCATCAACACCGAGAGCTGAGGGGTTATAGAAACATCTTCTATCTCTCTCTTTCTCTTTCTCTCAAGCCCACTTTCCACGTTCTTCACGTTTTGGTCGCCCCTCCCATTTCTCTACACTTTCGCTCTCTCATTACCCATTGCAGCTCAGTTTTATACACTCACTTTCAAACATTTGAGAGGAGGCCCGACACTGGGGGAGGCGGGCCTGCGTGGGAGAGGCACCGGGAGCTGAGAGAAGGCGGAGCGGCCATAAAGGAACGTGGCAGGGGAGGCCTGGCACTGGAGGAATCGGATCTGTGTTGGAGCGGCAGTGGGACCTGAGAGGAAACATTCAAAAGAGTGATGTTAGGGTGAAAGAAGTGACGTCGGCAATAGGGAAGGAGCTGATTGGTGAGTAGCTGGTGAGTGGCTTATTTTGAAGCTTATTTCATTTTTTGAGCATCACCTTTTCTTTGTTTGTAGTCTTTTAGTCTTTCACTAAGGGACGTGGATTACTCTAAATACTTTAGCTAATTGATCTAATAGCTAGAGGCATGGCAGTGCAGCTTGATCCCGTAGAGCACCCATCCTGTGCCAGGTGGGAAGTCCTGGATGTGCAGGACCTGTCGCCAGCTGCAGAATCTCGAGCTTGGGCGGCTGGATTCACGGTGTAGCATCTACGTGGCTGAGAGTTCCGTGGATAGCACGTTTCGGGAGGTGTTCACCCCACAGCTTATTAGTGTGCAGGCAGAGAGCAAATTGGTGACGGCTAGACAGAAGTGGGGTACCAGTCAGGTGGTGCCAGAGTCCCCAGAGTGCATCGCGCTCTCCAACCAATATTCTGTTCTGAATAATGGTGAGGGTGATGGTTCCTCAGGAGAGTGCAGCCAGAGACAAGTACACAGCACCATGGCTCGTGCAGCTGCACAGGTGGGGAGGAAGAAGAGTTGAAGAGCAATAATTGTAGGGGATTCGATAGCTAGGCGAGCAGATAGGCGTTTCTGCGGCTGCAACTGTGACTCCAGGATGGTAGGTTGCCTCCCTGGTGCCAGGGTCTAGGGTGACACTGAGCGGCTGTAGGACACTCTGAGGGGGCAGGGTGAACAGCCAGAGGTTCTTCTCCATTTTGGTACCAATGACCTCAACAGAAAGAGTGATGAGGCCCTGCAGGCAGAGTTTAGGGAGCTAGGAGAGAGATTTAAAAGCATTATCTCAAAGGTGGCAATTTCCGTAATACTCCTGTTGCCCCGTGCTGGTGAGTACAGGAATATGGGAATAGATGAATGAATGGCTGGAGAGATGGAGCGGTAGGGAGGGCTTTAGCGTCCTGAGAAATTGGGACCATTTCTGGAGAATGTGGGCCCTGTACAAGCTGGACAGATTAAACCTCAACACTGCCGGGAAGAATATTCCCGTCGGGAGGTTTGCTAGCGCTTATTGGGGAGGGTTTAAACCAGATTGGCAGGGGGCTGGGCACCAGCATATATGAACAGAAAAGAGGAAGAAAATGCATACAATTGTATGTGTGTTGCATAGTACTAGAGAAGATAGTACGAGAGGCGGTAAAAAAAAAACACATTAGATAGGAGTAGTGTAAGAAAGACTACTAAAAATTCAAAAATGTGTTTAGAAATCAAGTGCGTAAATGCACAATGTTTGGTCAATAAAGTTGGTGAGCTACAAGCACAATTAGCCGTGTGGCAATATGATGTTGTGATAAGAACGGAAACGTGGCTTAAAACGGTGAGGACTGTGCACATAGTATTCAAGTGTACAAGGAGTACAGAAAAAATAGGGAAGGAAAAAAGGGGGCGGGTGGTAGTGCTGTTTATGGAAGACATTGTGGCCTAGAAATTAGGTTTGCCTCCGCCAGGGCTTTTGCGCCCGAAACTTTGCGCCCGCGATAATTGCCGCTGCGCCCGCCAAAAATTCAGCTGCCCCGCGCCCAGACGGCTGCGGGCGCTAATGGAGGGTTTCAGTGCCTCGCTATGGGCGCTGAATGCAGGTTTGCGGCGCTAATCCCCCGCTGCGGCACCCGATGCGGTGCGGCAGGCTGGGGTACTGCAGGCCTCCTCCTTCTGTTAAGGAGGAGCTGCCTGCAGCCGACCGCTGACCGGTCGATTCGCCCGACAAATGAGCCCGGCACCTCGGAGAAGTGCCTGGCTCGCGGGCCACACACATCAGTGCCGCGGGGGGGTGGTGGAGGAGTCCGGGGAGGGAGGTGCGGGCAGGCGGCCGCCGGGAAAGCGGCCGGCCGCCGCTCCACCTTAATGCGCCGGCACTACGTGCTGCAACATCCCATTGAACAATCGTTGGTTGCGGCTGCCACGGGCGAGGCGGCCGCAACTGAATTTGGGCGTCCGGCCGCGTTACCACGGCAACCGGGACGCTGCGCACACCGATGGCGTCATCGGTGCCGGCGCAGCGCTACCAGCTAACGCCAATGGTAGGGCCCAACGCAATTTCGATCGCGGCTATAATTCCGGCGCAAGGCCCTCTAACGCCTCTAATTGGGCGCTAACCCCACCGAATTTCTTTGGAAAGTGAGAAAGTTCTTGAGGGACCAAGGACAGAATCCATTTGGCTACACTTTGTAGTGTATGGCCTAGAAATTCAGTGCCCTTAGCGCCGATTTTGCGGCGCTAGAGGGCCTAGCGCTGCAATTGGCGCCGGCGCCGAAATTGCCTGGGGCCCTTCCGCCGCGGTAGACCGGTAGCGCTGCGCCGGCACCGATGACATCATCGGTGTGCGCAGCATCCCGGTTGCCATGCCGACGGGCCCCAGCGCCGAAATTCAGTTGCGGCCGCCTCGCCCGTGGCAGCCGCAACTAAGACTCTGGCAACAGAGTCTTACATGACTTTGCGCCGGCGCATTAAAGGCCCCGCGGCGGCCGGCCGCTTTCCCGCCGGCCGCCTGGCCGCAGCTCACTCCCCGGACTTCCCCCACCCCCCCCCCCGGAACAGAAGCAAGCCCGGCACTTGTCCGAGGTGCCGGGCTCATTTTTAAAATGATTATCGCGGGCCGCGGCCGGGTGCAGGCAGCTCCTCCTTAAGGGAAGGAGGAGGCCTGCACTTCCCGAACCTGCCGCACCGCAGCGGGCGCCGCAGCGCCGGAATAGCGCCGAAATTCAGCGCATAGCGCCAGTTTTCAGGCGCTAACATCTTTCAGCAGCGCCGGCAGCCGTTTGGGCGCAGAAGTAGTGAATTTTGGGCCCGACCAGCGCGACTTAGCTCCGGCACTAACTTCCGGCGCTAAAGCCCTGGCTGCGCCAAAACTCAATTTCTAGGCCTATGTACCTTTAAGAGCCCCTGTGTACTATAATACCGGTAGGTGACCACTCGGGTATATAAGCCTGTATAGCGTCTTGTATCTTTTAGTTCACCTCCAGACTTTGTTCGGTAAACACCTGTTAAACCAACTCCTGCATTCCGTGTCTCCCTAACACACGGATACAACAGTGGCGACGAATTGGAAATGGACTTACCTGCAATTCGGCAGCACCTCAAGGAGATCGATTCCTCAGACGAAGGTTGAAGAAAAAAAACAAAAAACTGTGGTTTCACCAGCTAGCCGGGCTGGTGGCAGGTACTGCACTAATTCTTCCTGGGCGGTGGGCTGGGGCTCGATCGGGTGGCTCTGCAGCGGGGCCGAGCAGCGAGTCAGAAAGTGGAGGCAAACAGAGACGGAGGGTGGAGCACTCGGGTGACGGCCGGCGCTGCAAAGCAGGTCGGTGTTCGGACCAAGCAGAGGGACGGAAAAGTCCCAGAGAGTCCGGCAGGAACGAGTCTCCAACTATTAAAAATATCTGTGTAAATAAAAACCGCGGAGAACAGCGTTGTCAGCAGCGGCAGCGGCAGGAAAGCGCGGGAGGCGCCATTTTGTCTCAGCAGGGAAGAAAGGAAAGCGCGGGAGGTGCCATTTCTGATTTTCAGGATGCCTAAGACTGACAATATTACTGCTTTCGTTAGTAATATAGAGGATTGGACCACATATGTGGAAAGAGTGGAGGTATATTGCACAGCAAATGAAGTAGAGGATGATAAAAAGGCATCGGTACTTCTAAATCTGATGGGCGCAAGGACATACGGGTTGTTACGGAACTTAATCACTCCAGCCAAACCGATGGACAAGAATTTTAAGGAGATTGTTGATACCCTACAGGAGCACTTAAACCCAACACCGCTGCTGATAGCAGAACGATTCAAATTCTTCAGGAGGAATCAGCACAAGAATGAAAGTAACGCTGATTACCTCACCGAATTAAGAAAGCTGTCAAAGCACTGCCAATTCGGGGCAGGACTGGCAGATTCTCTGTGAGACAAATTCGTCTGCGGTCTCCTAAGTGAAGGAACACAGAAAAGGCTACTTTCTGAGGAAGATTTGACACTGGACAAGGCTTTCAGTGTGGCTGTATCATACGAAGCAGCAGCAAGAGGAGCTGCAGAGATACAGCAAAAGCCACAGGACTTCGGCACCCATGAAATGACACGGGGTTTCGAGAGATGTTATCGCTGCGGCAGATCCACCCATGACCAGAGGGACTGCTGGTTCACGGACAAAGCATGCAGGCAATGCGGAAAGATGGGTCACATTGCACGTGTATGCCGATCTGGAAACAAAAAATCCACTGACAGAAAAAAAATCAATAAGGAAAAGTACAGAAAGGTACAAATGATGACGGACAGTAGCTCCGAAGACCAGAAGAGCGATAGCGACTCCGGAAACAAGAGACTAAGCTGTCTCAAATTACATAATGTAATTGCCAAAGAAGATTACCAGACCATTTGGGTTACCCTCACGAAAGCGGGGTCCCCAGTTAAAATGGAGCTAGATACAGGATCAGCTCTGACCGTCATAAGTCGACGGGATTACGAGCGGCTATTTCCGCATATACCTTTGAAAGACACATCCATTATCTTGAAGACATATACGGGGCAGCAAGTATACCCCAGAGGGAAAATAAGGGTGCCTGTTGTATACAACGGCAAGGAAATACAGAAGTTGTATTTATACGTTCTGCAAGAGGGTGGTCAACTGCTATTGGGACGTGAATGGATCAGGAAGATACGTTTAGACTGGCACTCCATTCAGGCACTGACGGTGATCAGTAAGAAAAAAAATGATGATGACGTCATACCTGAACGATTAAAAGACATCTTGGCCAACACCAAAGAAGTGTTTCAACAGGAACTAGGAACCTTAAAAGGCGTCACCGCCTCAATAAAAGTGGAAGATGCGGCAATTCCCAAGTTTTTTAA
Source organism: Somniosus microcephalus (assembly GCF_052327205.1). Taxonomy (NCBI): domain Eukaryota; kingdom Metazoa; phylum Chordata; class Chondrichthyes; order Squaliformes; family Somniosidae; genus Somniosus; species Somniosus microcephalus. Next base: position 3,953,577 of record NW_028225184.1, read on the forward strand.
GGCAAGGCCGGTGCCATACGCAATTCGTCCAGCAGTCGAGGCGGAGCTGGAGAATTTGGAAAAGGCAGGCGTGTTATCCAAGGTAGATTGGAGCGAGTGGGCAACATCCATCGTCCCAGTCATGAAGAAAACGTTGAATAATGATAAATCTGAAGAACAGAGAAAAATTCGCATCTGTGGGGACTTCAGGGTGACTAAACCCGGTCCTTCGCACGGTACAGTATAGAAGATATTTTTGCCTCACTATCCGGAGGGAAACGTTTCACCAAAATTGACTTGGCACAGGCATATCTACAGGTGGAGTTTGAGGAGGCCTCTAAAAAGTATCTCACGATAAACACACACAAAGGCCTGTACCAGAACAATCGACTGGTTTTCGGAATAGCATCAGCTCCAGCTGTCTGGCAAAGAGCTATGGAGCAAGTCCTGCAAGGGATTACGGGGACTCAATGCTACCTAGACGACATCCTTGTAACAGGGGAAAACGACAATGAGCACCTTGCCAATTTGGAGCAGGTGCTCACTAGGCTGAGAGAACGGGGCCTACAAGCAAATCGCCCCAAGTGCGAACTTTTCCAGAAACAAATATCATATTGTGGCCATATAATTAACGAAGAAGGGTTGCATAAGTCAGCTGAAAAAATTGAAGCGGTCATAAAAGCCCCAGCACCTGAAAATGTCTCACAATTAAGGTCGTTCCTGGGATTGATAAATTACTATCATAAATTTTTACCGAACTTGTCAACTGTTCTGCACCCTCTTAACGCACTGCTACAAACGGGAGTAGTTTGGAAATGGAGCGAAGATTGTAAACGTGCCTTCCATAAATGCAAAGGCTTCATCACGCCCAAGGAAGTGTTGGCTCATTACAACCCATCACTGCCAATCAGACTGGTGTGCGATGCATCCCCTTATGGCGTAGGAGCGGTATTATTGCATAGATTCCCTGATGGCTCGGAGCGGCCGATAGCTTTTGCGTCACGCTCATTGAACTCAGCTGAGCATAACTATGCCCAGATCGACAGGGAAGCACTCAGCCTGGTGTGGGGAGTGAAGAAATTCAACCATTACCTACACGGACAAAAATTTACCTTGTTGACTGACCATCAACCCCTCATCTCCATATTCAACCCTAAAAAGGGCGTTCCCATTATGACAGCGCAAAGGCTACAGAGGAGGTCCCTTTTCCTAGGGGCACACCAATATGACATAGAATACAAAGGATCAAAACAGCATGGGAATGCTGACGGTTTATCGTGCCTACCGTTGCCAATGGTAGAAGAGGCCCCCCCAGTGGAGATGTTGCACTCAACCATAGTGGAGTGTCTACCAGTAACAAATTCTACCATTGAAAAGGAAACGAGAAATGACCCGACTCTCTCACGAGTCTACGATTTAACGGTGAAGGGATGGCCAGCACATGGCGAACCACTGTTGCCAGCATTCTCGCAAAGAAGAGAACAGCTGTCAGTGTGCCGAGGAACCTTGATGTGTGGATCCAGAGTGGTGATTCCACCCAAACTCCAGGATAAAGTGCTAAAGGAGCTTCACGAGGGGCATCTGGGTGGAGTGAAAATGAAGAAGCTAGCCAGAGCGTTTGTGTGGTGGCCAGGTATCGATGGAGACATCGAAGAAATGACCAAGAGCTGTCTAGGATGCCAGAAGGTCCAAAACGCCCCACCACAAGCCCCTCTACATCCATGGGAGTGGCCCTCATCTCCATGGCAAAGGGTACATATCGACTTTGCTGGTCCATTTATGGACTCAATGTTCCTAATAGCGGTGGATGCACACTCCAAGTGGCCAGAGGTAATAAAAATGTCCTCCACCACCACGGAAAAAACCATCACAGTATTAAGGACCATATTTGCCAGGAATCGGCTGCCTGAACAGATCTGTTCTGATAATGGACCGCAATTTGTGTCCGAAGAATTCAGGAAGTTCTTAAAAAACAATGGGGTTAAACACTACACGTCCGCCCCATACCATCCCGCCACCAATGGATTAGCTGAAAGGTTTGTCCAGACCTTCAAGAAGGCCATAAAGGCCATGGGTAATGAAGACATAAATCTACAACATAAGGTAGATAACTTCTTGTTTGCATACAGGAATGCAACACATGTGGTTACAAACCAAACTCCCGCCATGATGTTTTTCAATAGAAGACTAAGATGCCGGCTGGATTTGATCAAGCCAAACATCAGAAGGGACGTAGAGAACCGGCAATTTCAAGGCATGAATGAAAGGCCAACTAGAACCTTCCAGATTGGTCAACAAGTTTTGGCCCGGGACTACCGTACCGAGAAATGGCAGCCTGGAACTATTTGCACACGACTAGGACCGCTGATGTATACCGTGGACATTGGAGAAAGCAGAATAAGGCGCCATGCTGACCAGATCATAGAGTCATCCGAAAAGGGACAACCTACACCACAACTCTATACGCCTAATGATGAAGCAGAGATACCCATAGTATCTACCTCCGATCCGGTGATACTGGAACCAGATGAACCCGACACTGGCATTCAAGCCGAATCGACCTTGCCAAAAGAACCTACTACACCACCAAAAACTACTACACCACGAGGCGTTATCTGGACCGAGTCAGGAAGCCTCCAGAGAGACTGACTTATAATTGATTAGAGTCATAGAGTCATAGAGTTTTACAGCACAGAAAGAGGCCCTTCGGCCCATCGTGTCTGCGCCGCCCATCCATCCCTGTCCAGTCTAATCCCATTTTCCAGCATTTGGTCCATAGCCTTGTATGCAATGGCATTTCAAGTGCTCATCCAAATGCTTCTTGAATGTTGTGAGGGTTCCTGCCTCTACCACCCTTTTAGGCACTGAGTTCCACATTCCAACCACCCTCTGGGTGAATAAGTTCCTCCTCAAATCCCCTCTAAATCTCCTGCCCCTTACCCTGAATCTATGCCCCCTTGTTATTGACCCCCCTACTAAGGGGAAAAGTTCCTCTTTGTCTACCCTATCTATGCCCCTCATCATTTTGTACACCTCAATCAGGTCCCCCCTCAGCCTTCTGTGCTCCAAGGAAAACAACCCCAGCCTGTTTAGTCTTTCTTCATAGCTGAGGCGCTCCATCCCAGGTAACATCCTGGTGAATCTTCTCTGCACCCTCTCCAAAGCAATCACATCCTTCCTATAGTGAGGTGACCAGAACTGCACACAGTACTCCAGCTGTGGCCTCACCAGCGTTTTGTACAGCTCCATCATAACCTCCCTGCTCTTATATTCTATGCCTCGGCTAATGAAGGCAAGTATCCCATATGCCTTCTTAACCACCTTATCCACCTGTTCCGCTGCCTTCAGGGATCTATGTACATGTACACCAAGGTCCCTCTGACCCTCTGTACTTCCTAGGGTCCTACCACTGATTGTGTATTCCCTTGCCTTTTTTGTCCATCCAAAATGCATCACCTCGCACTTTTCAGGGTTAAATTCCATTTGCCACTTTTCCGCCCATCTGACCAACCCGTTTATATCGTCCTGTAGCCTGAGGCTTTCCTCCTCGCAATTTACCACCCCACCAATTTTTGTGTCATCTGCGAACTTACTGATCATACCTTTTACATTCTCATCCAAATCATCTATGTAGATCACAAACAACAAGGGACCCAGCACCGATCCCTGAGGTAACCCACTGGACACAGGCTTCCAGTCACAAAAGCAACCTTCGACCATCACCCTCTGCCTCCTGCCACTCAGCCAGTTTAGGATCCAATGCGTCAAGGCACCCTGGATCCCATGGGCTCTTATCTTCTTGACCAGTCTCCTATGCGGGACTTTGTCAAAAGCTTTACTGAAGTCCATGTAAACCACATTCACAGCATTTCCCTCATCCACCCCCCTAGTCACCCCCTCGAAAAATTCAAGCAGATTTGTCAGACATGATTTACCCTTGACAAAGCCATGCTGACTATCCCCGATTAATCCTTGCCTCTCCAAGTGGAGACTAATTTTGTCTCTCAGAATTTTTTCCAATAATTTCCCTACCACAGATGTTCGGCTCACTGGCCTGTAATTCCCTGGTTTATCCCTGCTACCCTTCTTGTATAATGGTACTACATTAGCTGTTCTCCAGTCCTCTGGTACATCCCCTGTGGCCAGAGAGGTTCTGATAATTTGTGTCAGAGCCCCTGCAATCTCCTCCTTTGCCTCCCACAGCAGCCTGGGATACATCTCGTCCGGGCCTGGGGATTTATCCACTTTTTGGCCTGCTAAAACCGCTAGCACCTCCTCCCTCTCGATGCTAATATGTTCAAGTATGTCACAGTCCCCTTGCCCGATTTCTATGTCTGCATCGTCTTTCTCCAGAGTGAACACAGATGCAAAAAATTCATTTAAAACCCCACCTACATCATCTGGCTCTACACACAGATTGCCACTTTGGTCCCTAATGGGCCCTACCCTTTCCCTGGTTATCCTCTTGCCCTTAATATACTTATAAAACATCTTAGGATTTTCCTTTATTTTGCTCGCCAGTGTTATTTCATGGCCCCTCCTCGCCCTCCTAATTTCTTTTTTAAGTATGCCCCTGCACTTTTTACACTCCTCTAGGGCTTTTTCCGTCTTTAGTCTTTTGCAACTGCCAAAAGCCCCCCTTTTATTTCTAATGCATTTTTGTATATCCCTTGTCATCCAAGGTTCCCTTTGCTTGTTGGTCCCACCCTTGACCTTTACAGGAACATGTTGGCGTTGTACTCTCTCTATTTCCCTTCTGAAAGTCTCCCACTGTTTTGATGTGGATTTTCCTATAAGTAGCTGCTCCCAGTCCACTTTGGCCAGATCCTGCCTTACCATATTAAAATCGGCCTTCCCCCAATTTAGAACCCTTATTTCCGGGCCGTCTTTGTCTTTTTCCATGACCACCTTAAATCTCACCGAATTATGGTCACTGCCGCCAAAATGCTCTCCTACTGACACTTCCACCACTTGCCCGGCTACATTCCCCAGAATTAGGTCCAGTACCGCCCCCTCTCTTGTAGGACTTTCTACATGTTGGCTCAAAAAGCTCTCCTGGATGCACTTTAAGAATTCTGCACCCTCTAAGCCTTTCACACTCTGACTTTCCCAATTAATATTGGGAAAGTTGAAATCCCCCACTATTATTACCCTATTATTTTCGCACTTTTCTGAGATTTGCCTACATATCTGTTCTGCTATCTCCCCCTGACTGTTTGGGGGCCTATAGTACACTCCCAGCAAAGTGCTTGCCCCCTTTTTGTTTTTAAGTTCTACCCATATGGCCTCATTAGAGGAACCCGCTAATATATCATCCCTCCTTACAGCAGTAATTGACTCCTTAATTAATATTGCAACACCCCCTCCCCTTTTACACCCCCCTCTGTCTCGCCTGAAGATTCTATACCCCGGAATATTGAGCTGCCAGTCCTGACCCTCCCTCAACCATGTCTCCGTGATAGCAACAATATCATACTCCCATGTGTTCAACAACAACTTCAGTTCATCCACCTTATTTGCAAGACTCCTTGCATTAAAATAAATGCCTTCCAGCCCTGCCATATTCCATTTTTGCCTTCACATATTTGCTCTGCCTTCCCAGCTGACTTGTTTTTTCCTCTGTATTTGGCTGTAAATCACCCCTACTATAGCTCCACTCTGTACCCCATCCCCCTGCCAAGTTAGTTTAAACCCCTCCCAGCAGTGCTAGCAAACCTCCCCGCAAGGATATTGGTTCCCCTCTGGTTCAGGTGTAAACCGTCCGACTTGTACAAGTCCCACCATTCCCAGAAGCAGACCTAGTGATCCAGGAAACTAAAGCCCTCCCCACTGCACCATCCCTTTAGCCATGCATTCATCTGTTCTATCTTCCTATTCCTATACCCACTAGCACGTGGCACCGGGAGTAATTCAGAGATTACAACCTTTGAGGTCCTGCTCTTTAATCCTTCACCTAGCTCCCTAAATTCTTGCTGCAGGACCTCATCCCTCTTTTTACCTATGTCGTTGGTACCAATGTGGACCACGACCTCTGGCTGTTCACCCTCCCCCTCCAGAATGCCCTGCAGCTGCTCAGTGATATCCTTGACCCTGGCACCAGGGAGGCAACAAACCATTCTGGATTCACGTCTATGGCCACAGAAACGCCTGTCTGTTCCCCTTACTATAGAATCCCCTACCACTATTGCTCTCCCACTCTTTATCCCCCCTTCCTGGGCAGCAGGAGCACCCCCAGTGCCAGGATGTTGGCTGCTGCTGCCTTCCCCTGGTGAGTCATCCCCCTCAACAGTATCCAAAGTGGTATACTTGTTTGAGAGGGGAATGGTCACAGGGGTCTCCTGCACTACCTGCCTGCTTCTATTGCTCCGCCTGGTGGTCACCCATTTCCTGTCTTCCTGTGCAGCCCTTCCCTGCGGTGTGACCAACTCACTAAACGTGCTATCCATGACCCTCTCAGCATCGTGAATGCTCAACAACCCATCCACCCGCAGCTCCAGCGCCTCAATGCGGTCTGTAGCTGCAGATGGATGCATCTCCGGCACACGTGGTCATCAGGGGCACCGGGGTCCCTGAATTCCCACATAGAGCAAGAGGAGCATATCACGGGGCTGGGCTCACCTGGCATGACCTTCCCTTTAATTAATTTAAATTAATTTACTATCACCAATTAAAAATATCTCTAAGGCGCTTGTATAGTCTACCAACAGCCCCTGCTACACCAGAAAAGACCCTAGTAACTATAAACTACAGAGTTAAAGTTCAAAAAAGAGAAATACTCACCAACCAATCACTTACCTGCTCCCTGGTGACGTCACACTCTGATTACTTTTTACCTCTCTCCTCTGCTGTTGATTTGGTACGCCTCTGCTGAATCCGCCGGTTTTATGTGCCGCCGGTCGCGCTGCTGCTCTCCCACAGGTCCAAGCTCTCTGACCTCGCCTCTGCTGAATCCGCCGGTTTTAAGTGCCGCTGGTCGCGCTGCTGCTCTCCCACAGGTCCAAGCTCTCTGACCTCGCCTCTGCTGAACCCGCCGGTTTTAAGTGCCGCCGGTCGCGCTGCTGCTCTCCCACAGGTCCAAGCCCTCTGACCTCGCCTCTGCTGAATCCGCTGGTTTTAAGTGCCACCGGTCGCGCTGCTGCTCTCCCACAGGTCCAAGCTCTCTGACCTCACCTCTGCTGAATCCGCCGATTAACTGCAGCAAATGTGTAGATTATTGTTCTTGTAAACATGTTAATTAATGATTACTTAAAATGTTATGTACTAATTATCTAAAAGGGGAGGAATTGTAGTGTATGTACCTTTAAGAGCCCCTGTGTACTGTAATACCGGTAGTGCCCACTCAGGTATATAAGCCTGTATAGCATCTTGTATCTTTTAGTTCACCTCCAGACTTTGTTCAGTAAACACCTGTTAAACCAACTCCTGCATTCCGTGTCTCCATTAACACACGGATACAACACACTTGAGGAGCAAAATTGTATGATCAAGCTTTTGCGGGTATTCTATAGGCCTCTAAAAAGCGAGAGCGAGATAGAGGAGCAAATCTGCAGGGAAATCGCAGAGAGGTGCAAGAGCTATAGTGTGGTGATATTGGGGGACCTTAATTAGCCAAATCTCGATTGCGATAATTCTAGGGTAAAGGGAGAGGAGGGGGATGAATATCTGAAATGTGTTCAGGAGAATTTCCTTGACCAGTATGTTCTTGGGCCAACTAGGAAGGAGGTATTGCTGGATTTGGTGCTGGGGATTGAGGTGGACCAGGTAGACCAATGTCTGTTGGAGAACACTTGGAGCGACTGATCATTGAATCATAAAACTTACATTAGCAATGCAGAGCTGCAATGACCAATCTAGAGTGGAACTTTGAATCTGGAATAGGGCTATTTTCAATGGGATGCGAAAGGATCTAGTCAGGGTAACATAGAACCAAAGACTGACAGGAAAAACAGTAATGGAACAATTGGTGATATTTAAGTAGAAGATGTTACAAGTACAGGCCAGGTAAATTCCAACAAGAGGGAAGGGTGAGGGAAGCAAAGCAAGGGTATCATGGATAATGAGGGAGATAGAAAAGATGCCGGAACATAAAAGACGGTGGCCTAGAAATTCAGTTGCCTTAGCGCCGCTTTTGAGGCGCTAGAGGGACTAGCGCCAGAGTTATGGCCAGTTTAAAAATTCCCTGGGGCCCTAAATCGGCGTTGCACCGGTAGCGCTGCGCTGGCACCGATGACGTCATCGGTGTGCGCAGCGTCCCGGTTGCCATGCCGACGGGCCCTAGCGCCGAAATTCAGTTGCGGCCGCCTCGCCCGTGGCAGCCGCAACTAAGACTCTGGCAACAGAGTCTTGCATGAGTTTGCGCCGGCGCATTAAAGGCCCCGCGGTGGCCGGCCGCTTTCCCGCCGGCCGCCTGCCCGCAGCTCCCTCCCCGGACTTCTCCCCCCCACCCCCCGGAACAGATGCAAGCCCGGCACTTGTCCGAGGTGCCGGGCTCATTTTTAGACAGATTTGCGCAGGCCGCGGCCGGGTGCAGGCAGCTCCTCCTTAACGGAAGGAGGAGGCCTGCACTTCCCGAGCCTGCCGCACCGCATCGGGTGCCGCAGCGCCGGAATTGCGGCGCGAAACGGCAGTTAGCGCCGATTTACCGCCGCAAAGACCCTGCAGTAGCGCCGGCAGCCGTTTGGGCGCGGCCCTGCTGAATTTTTGGCGCGCGCAGGGGAACTTAGCGCCGGCACTAACTTCCGGCGCTAAAGCCCTGGCTAAGCCAAAACCCAATTTCTAGGCCGGTGTATGATGCATGTCAGGTGTTTTCTTCACGAGAGAACCGGACAAAAATACATGCAGTTCAGAGGCGAAGTGAAGCTGGAAATAAGATTGGCAAAGCGAGAACTGAGAGTTGAATATCAGTTAACATAAAAAGGAACCCAACCCTTTTTTACCGGCATGTAAATAGTAAGAAGGAAGTAAGAGGCAGGGTGGCGCCTATTATAGACAAAGATGGTGATATGTGCTTAGAGGCGCAGGAAAAGGCTAGAATATTCAATGAGTACTTTTTATCGGCGTTTTATAAGGCGATGGATGCTGACAAAGTATCGACAGCAGTGGAAAAGTTAGAAGCAATGGAAAGAGTGGAATTTGATTGACACAATTTACTAGAATAGCTGGGTATGCATCGAGTGGATAAATTGCCTGGTGCAGATGGATTGCATCCCAGATTGCTAAGGGAATTGGGGGAGTATGTAGCGCAAGGGCTTGCCATAATTTTCCAACCTTCCCTAGATTCGGAGGACGTGCCTGAAGATTGGAAATTGTCAACGTGACACCATTGTTCAAGAAAGGTTGGAAGGACAATCCTAGTAACTACAGGCCGGTCAGTTTAACATCAGTTGTGGGTGACGTTTTAGAAACAATACTCAATGAAAAAATTAAAGGGCACTTGGAAAGGTTTAAGCTAATTAAGGTGAGCCAACGCAGATTTTTAAAATGCGAATCATGTTTGACTATTCTAATTGAATTTCTGATGAAGTAATAGCGCGGATCAATGATGGGAATGCAACGAATGTTGTCTACATGGATTTTAGGAAGTCACTTGACAAAGTATCACATCGAAGGCTGTTTAACAACATTGAGGCTCACGGAAGAGGTGGGTCAGTGGCAGCTTGGATAAGGAATTGGCTTAAGGATAAATAACAGCGAATTGTGGTAAATGGCTGTTTTTCAGACGGGAGGATGGTAGACAGTTGTGATCCTCAAGGGCCAGTGCTGGGGCAACTGCCTTTCTGATATATATATATATAAATGACCTGAATATTGCAATACAAAGTTGAATTTCTCTAAATTTGCTGATTGCACCAAACTTGAGGATGATACTGATCGACTGCAACAGCACATAGAAACTCTAGCAGAATGTGCTGACAAATGGCAGATGGAATTTAATAAAGAGAAGTGTGGTTGTGATGCATTTTGCCGGAAGGTACAGGGAGAGGTGATCTACACTTAATTGTACAGTTTTAAAGAATGTGCTGGTCCGAGGGACCTGAGAGTTAATGTGCATTGGTCCCGGAAGGTGGCAGGACAGATTGCGAGAGTGGTGCACAAAGCACATGGGGCTAGATTTTCAGTAGCTTGCGCCAGCAGTTAGCGCCTTAAGAGAAGTGATTTCCGGGCGCTATGCGTGTAGCGCCCGGGCGCAGCGCAGTTTGCGCCCCGCCCCAAATTAAGTTGCCCGTTAGCGCCGGCGCAAAGTTTAGCGCCCGCCCGGATGCGCGCGCAGAAAATGACGTCACATCCTCGTGCAACGCCCTTTGGCCGCCCCGATTGCAAACTTCAGTCGGACCGCCCCATTGTGCGGTGGGCAGCCGGAGCGTTTGGAAAAAGGAACGCAACACAACCAGCGCGGGCCCCGGGGGGCGCTAATTAAAGGGAACGTCCTCTCCAGTATAAAGGCCATCCTTTTTTCAGAAAACAGTCTTGTGCAACGCATTTCTGGAGACACAACAAGGAGGATAGCTAACTGGTTTCAAGCAGCAAGAGCCAGGTATTTTTGGACTCAGGCAATAGCGCTGCAAGTGGCCATTTGGAAATTAGACTGTTTGCCAGGATTTGATGGGGGCTGCATGGGGTGCCAACGCGCAGCTGCAGCGCCATATCCGTAGGGCTCGCAGACGCATTGTGAGAGGGGCAGGCCTGGCTAGAGGCAGAGGGGGCTACAGGCGTCGGCCACGTAGGCCTTACCCAGTCAGGCTATACCGCCAGCAGCGCTCCTACCTAAACATGAGTGCCGCGCGATGTGTTAGAAGGCTCCGATTCCGAAAGGAGGTGATTGCAGAGATCTGCCACCTGCTTCGCCGAGATCTGCGGCCAAAGCTCAGGTGCAGGACGTCTCTGTCGGTGGAAGTGAAGGTGACGGTGGCATTGAACTTCTATGCCACCGGCTCCTTCCAATACGCTGCTGGGGACATAGCAAACATCTCCCAGTATGGCGCACATCGCTGCATCCGCCACGTGACCGAAGCACTGTTCAGAAGGAGAAGCCAATTCATCTCCTTCCCCATGGCCCTCGAGAGCCAGCATCAGCGCGCATTGGGATTTGCCAGACTCGGGGAATTCCCCTTGGTGCAGGGCGCCATTGACTGTACGCATGTGGCTTTGCGGGCCCCTCTGGAGCATGGCGAGCAGTATCGCAACAGGAAGGGCTACCATTCTCTGAATGTGCAGCTGGTCTGTGACCACAAGCAGCGCATCATGGCAGTCAATGCCAGCTTCCCAGGCAGCAGCCACGGTGCCTTTATCCTGCGGCAGAGTACTGTGCATGACATGTTCCAGGCACAGCCTTCCCCAAGAGGATGGCTCATCGGGGACAAAGGCTATCCTTTGTGCACCTGGCTCATGACCCCGCTCCGCGCGCCCAGGACCGCTGCTGAAGAGGCCTACAACGCGAGCCATCAAACCACCCGCAACATCATCGAGCTAACTATTGGGGTCCTCAAGCAGCGGTTCCGCTGCCTTGATCGCTCCGGAGGAGCTCTCCAGTATTCGCCGGACCGGGTCTCCCAATTTGTGGTGGTTTGCTGCATGCTACACAACCTGGCTATCCACAGGACTCAGGCACTGCCACCTGACGTTGGACCAGCACCTCAGGAGGAGGAGCAGGAGGAGCATGAGGAGGAGGAGGAGGAGCAGGAGTACGTTCCCAGGAGGGAGCAACCAGGGCCAAGGGCCGCACGACGCCACCTTATTACACGGTACTTCTAAGCCCCCTGTCAGGGAATGGCCAGGGGCCATGAGGGAAGATGAATGCAGCCGCTCCACAAGCCCTCAGCCGGCGAAGCCAACAAACACTAAGAAGAACAACCATGGAGACTGCATGAATAAAGATAATTTTTTATTGCACAAAAATGAAAAGCCCTTCCCACATGAATCCCCAAAAACAATAAACGGGCCCCACAAAAAGCCCAACAAACGACTCACTCGCACAAACTGGGGAGGAGTCACTCCACCTTTATTCAAACCGGGCCTCAACGTCGGCCTAACGCAAAAAATAAGCCCTCCAAAAGCACAACCATGGGCAAAATAAAGATGGCCACCGCCATATTAAAGGAAAGCTGCCCACACCCTCTACTGAGTGGCCCGCGAGGGCGAGACCTTGGCCAGCATTTTGCCTCCCCTGCCCTGCCTGCTGCTCCTTCGCAAGCTCTGCCCAGTGGCTGCTGCGAGGCTGGGGGAAGGCGCCTGAGGCTCAGATGCCCTTCCGCCAGATGCCGCTGGGGGGCGGCCTACACGGCGTTTGGGCCTCGAGGGGCCGTCTGCTGAGTGGCGCACCTCAGCCTGGCCACCATCAGCTGCAGCCGCTTGCCGTTGACGCCCCAGAGGGGGAATGGCGGTGACGGATGGCGCAATGTGGGCCAGCTGGCGTCTGGGATGCGCTGGCTGGTGCTGTGGCACGGTGGCACTCGGCCGGGCCCGCACTGCAGGATCCGCAGCAATCAGCCGACGGGCGGCTTGCTGGGATGGTCCAGCGCGGCGCCTGCCCTGGCGATGCCTGCCTGAGACAGCGCGTGTGGCAGCAGTGAGTGGCCCTGTGGTCCTGGTGTGCGCGCGCATCACATCCGCCAGGGTCTTGATGGCATCAGTCAGCATGCGGCCAGTCGTGGCAGTTGCTGCCCCGAACCCGCGCACACTGGTCGCCAGCGACTCGATGGCCTCAGGCATGCGCCCCACCACGCTCATGAGCTCCGTGTGGCGCCGGTCCGAGTCGTCGGCCATCTTATCCAGCTTCCGCACCTCCTCCGAAGTGAAGGTGTCCGGACTGGAGTCGCGACTCTCCCGCTGGGGAGGAGGGGGCCGAACTAGGGGACCCTTGCCGCGTTGGTGATGGCGAGTGTGCCGAGCAGCAGCACTCCCCTCTGATCCTTCCCCCCTTTGGGGGGAAGGCCGCGGGCCACGCGCACGGCTGCTGGGTGGCTGGACGCCACTGGTCCCAGAAGCTGCATTGCCCTGCGACAGTTCCTCCAGGCACTCGTCCAGTGAGGAGGTGTCAAGCATTTCCTCCTCTCCTGCGGGACGTGACTGTTCCCCCGAAGGTCCGGCTTGCTCTTCCTCCTCCTCCTGGTCGGAGGTGCTGTCACTGGCAGCTTCAGGGTCCTGGTCGTCACCAGCTGAAAGCAGGAATGCACAAGAGTAGCTTCAGAGTGAGGAGACGGCGTCAGCGAGGGAGTTAGGACTGGTGGGATTCAGCGCATTGGTGGGACAGTGGCAAAGGAGGTAGCTCGGATGGACCAGTGCGACGCGAGAGGGCCAAAAGGCGAGGTCCTTACCATTGCCGGGCAGTGGAGGGTCGGATACACCGCACGCTGTGGGGACAATCACACGGGCTCCCATGAGCACACACACGCGCTCCTCCAGCCGAGTGAGCTTCTGCAGCTTGGCGCGGCCACCCCTGGCACGGGCCTGGCGATTAAACGCTACTTTAGCCTGCAAGAGAAAGGACGGGCTGTAAGTGCGCAGTGAAGCCCTGATGTAGTGTGCACTGCCTCCCATGGTGGAATAGCTTGGACAGAGTGAAGCCCTGATGTAGTGTGCACTGCCTCCCATGGTGGAATAGCTTGGACAGAGTGAAGCCCTGATGTAGTGTGCACTGCCTCCCATGGTGGAATAGCTTGGACAGAGTGAAGCCCTGATGTAGTGTGCACTGCCTCCCATGGTGGAATAGCTTGGACAGAGTGAAGCCCTGATGTAGTGTGCACTGCCTCCCATGGTGGAATAGCTTGGCCAAAGTGTAGAGTGCCGAATGGCCATTTGATGCTCATGACTGTCCCAATGCTGCTGGCTGAGGGCTGGCCAATAGGACTTTCAGGTCCCTTTGCCCATCATGTCAGGTGTACATGCAAGAATGAGGAGGAGACTGGAAAGGCTACTCACCTTCACAATCCTGGTCAGATCGTCGTATTTCTTACGGCATTGTTTGTGGGTCCTGGGGGCCTCGCCGGTGAACATCACCCTCTGGGCGATCTGCTTCCAGGCTTTGGTGTAGTCATGGTGGGTTGGATTCCTCCCACTCTCTGGAAACAAGATCTTGCGCCTCACCTCCAGAGCTGTGACCATTATGTCCAGATCACCCTCTGAGAAGCGCAGGGCACGCTGACGGGCCTTCTCTGGCGTTGCCATGACTCCCTGGGGCTGAGCAGCAGTGTTGAGGCCTCTTTGCAAGGCTGCAGTGTGCAGGGCGTGGCAGCAGACCAATTCGTCCCTTCCCCCTTTAAGAGCTGGTCGGCACCACGGGGTCTGCTGTCAGTGCAAAAATGACCGCACCCGTGCTGCGCCCCGCCTGGGCGCTATCCCTCTGGACCGCCGGCTTAGCGCCTAAAGGTAGGAGTGCAACGCCTCTTTTAGCGCTCCACCACTCTCTTAGGGTGAAGCCACTGAATTTCCGGCAACGGGGCGCTACTTTGGGGCGGGCGCTAACTTCGGGCGGGCGCTAAGGTTAGCGCCCCAAAACTGTCTATACTGAAAATCTAGCCCATGGTCTCTAGGGTTTTATAAATAGAGGTACTGAGTGGAAAAGTAGAGATGTTGTGCTGCACCTTTATAAAGCGCTGGTTAGGCCACAACTGGAGTAATGCGTCCTGTTCTAGTCACCACAGTTTTTTGGGGGATGTACAAGGACTCTGGGACACAGATTTGATGTTTTGGCAAGCAATACGTGGGTATGTGATGGAAAGACGTTTTTATGCAGCGAGTGGTGAGGGCCTGGAACTAGCTGCTGACGGATTTGGTGGTAGCGGAGACACTCAGGCCGAGAAATTCAGTAAGGCGCTGCCAGCTTTGCGGCCAGTTACCGCCTAAAGAGGGCTTCTGCGCCAATACAGGAGTTTGCGCTGATATTCAGCGCAGTGGTAATGGCGGCGGTAGCCATTAGCGCTGCGCCGGCACTGATGACATCATCGGTGTGCGCAGTGCCCCAGTTCTGCCCCGATACCGGCCCGATCCCCATATTTAGTTGCGGCCGCCTCTTCCGCAGCGGCCGCAAACAGTGACCAGAAAACGGGGCCGTACTGTAGCCTTAGTGGGGCGCTTTAAGGTGGAGGTGCGGCCGGCCGCTTTTTCGGCGGCCGCCTGCCCGCACCTCCTTCCCCGGCCTCCTCCACCCCCCCCCCCCGCGGCATTGCCGGCTGCTTTCCATGAACCCGGCACTTCTCCGTGCTGCCGGGCTCATTTGCCGGCACTATCCAACGGCGATCTCCCCGTTGCAGGCACCTCCCCCTTAAGAGAAGGAGGAGGCCTGCAGTACCGCAGCCTGCCGCTCCGCAGCGGGTGGCGCAGCGGCGCCTAGAGCGCTGAAATTCAGTTTCAGCGCCCCAAGCGTGGGCGGGCACACCCTGGAATAGTGCCCGGTTCCGACTTGGGGTGCAAAAACTGAATATCTGACAGTCGCAACTGGCTCCGTGCCCAGCGCTAACTTTTGGGCGCTAGCCAGCTGGCGGGGCCATAGTGAATTTCTAGGCCTCAATGTTTTCTAGGTGAGTGTGGATAGGCACTTGAGGGAACTAAACTTGCAGGGCTAAGGGGATAGAGCAGGGGAATGGGACTGACTAGATTGCTCTACAGACAGCCGGCATAGAATCGATGGGCCGACTGGCCTCCTTCTGCGCCGTTATGACTCTGTGGCCTAGAAATTCAGTGGCCTGCACCACCAGTTTGCGCCCAAAGAGGGCTTTTGCGCCACTGTGCAAACCTACCGCGATATTTAGCGGTGCGCTAATGGCGGCGTTAGCCAGTAGCGCTGCGCCGCCACCGATGACAGCATCGGTGTGCGCAGCGCCCCGCTATCGCCCCGCTGGCCATGTTTGGTTGCTGCCGCCTCCCCCGCGCCGGCCGCAAACAGCGACCGGTACACGGGGCCTACCTGTGCCGGTAGTGGGGCGAGTTAAGGTGGAGGTGCGGCCGGCCGCTTTTTCGGCGGCCGCCTGCCCGCACCTCCTTCCCCGGCCTCCTACACCTCCCCCCCCCCCCCCCCCGCGGCATTGCCGGCTGTTTCCAGAGAGCCCGGCACTTCTCCTTGGTGCCGGGCTCATTTGCCGGCACTCGCGAGCGGGGATCGCGCTGTTGCAGGCACCTCCCCCTTAAGAATGAGAGGAAGGCCTGCAGTACCACAGGCTGCCGTGCCGCAGTGGGTGGCGCTGCGGCACTTTACACGCCGATATTCAGTTTCAGCGTCCCAAGCGGGGCGCCGAAACCCTTGTTAAGCGGCCGGCTTCCACTTGGGGCGCTGAAACTGAATTTACCGCTGGCGCAAGTGGCTCCGCGCGCAGCGGTAATTCCGGCGCCCAGGCGAGCTGGGCGCCCCTAACTGAATTTCTAGGCCTATGCCTCTATGACTCTGTCTCATTAACCTTCCGTCCCCGCTCTCTTTTTTCTACCACATCCAGTCTCGCTGATTTCCTCCAGTTCCATTGCTCAATGACTCTCGCGCTATCCTTTTCACTTTGATTCTCTTTCACTCCAATTATTGGAATGGGCCTTTGGCGTAGCGGTAGCATCCCCACCGCTGGGCTAGAAGGCGTAAGGTTTCGAACCCCGCTCCAGACAATCCCCGCAAGTGGAGTCGGAGCTCCGGTTCTAAATTCTGCGTTGACATCCAGCGGGATACTTGCGTGTGTGGGTGGTCCCCCCTCTCGTATCGGTTGTGGGAGCCCGTAAAACTCTCCAGTCATAGGACTATCAACCCTAATGGCTGGTACGAGGATGGTTACGGTCACGGAAGGAGCATTAACGCAGCCAGAAATCCTTCCACCACTTCATACAGTTCCCCAAAGGGAACAGTGTGAAGACACGTACGACGACTCCAATTACTCATATTCACTTTCTATCGTGTCCTCTCTTCATCATGTTTTGCGGTTCCTTTATCACGTTCATTTTTCGAAAACCTCTCTGGATGCTATCTCTTTGTCTCCCTCTCTCACACTGTCTCTGTCCCTATCTCTCCCCCTCTTTTGGTATGTTTTATTTCTATCCAGCACATAACATTGTCTAACAGCGCTGTTCCTTATAACACCGGTAGTTTGAAGTGGAGAGACTGCATAAGGTGGGATTATACCCTTAGAGCAGAAAGCAGTAAGGGGCGAATCAATGGATGTGTTATTATGAGGGGCACCGATAGACTTAAAAAAGTAACTGTTACCAAAAGGAAACATATTTAAGATAATTGGTAAAAGAACTTGGCAGGAAATAAAGATACTTGGTTTACACAGCGTGTTGTTATGATCTGGAATGCACTGCCTAAGGTCGTGGCGGAAACAGATTGAATATTAAATTCCAAATGGAATTGGATAAATGCCTTAAAAAGGGAATACATGCATGGCTGTGGATACAGAGCAACGGGTGAGACAAATTGCAAATCTCTTTCAAAGAGATTTTTGTTGGCCCACTGTTTCAGATGCGAATCCGTTGAGTTTAACGGAGACACCCATCATTTTTAATCGCATTTTCAACTCGGCGAAATATAGCAGAATTTGTGATTGCAAAGTAAGCATTTTCCTTGTTCTGCTTGTATCCCTGAGTCAAATTTCTGGCCCAACATCTGACTTTGGAAAGAGAACCACAGCTGATTTATTTTCTATGGCTCTGATATTAGATTTCCTACATTACAGCTGTGATTCCAATTCAAAAATATTTCATTGGCTGTGAACTGTTATGGGAAATTTTGAATTCCTGAAAGGTGCTAAAATATGAAAGCATATACTGTTTGTTTTAAAAATCGAATCGCGAATTCTTCTTTTGTGGAATCTCTGTCCCCGACGCAAACACTTCCCTCCAGCACTGTGCAATTGAATTATCTACCTTTTACTGTACATGAAAATCCACAGTTCCATCTCTAATTGTACTTTCCATTTCTTATACCACCGATCCACTAACACTTCCTGTCATATCGTTTGAACAACCGACTGGGGTGTATGTAGCAGGAGAGACGGTCAACATTACCTGCACCGTGAATGGAGCTTATCGCGATAAAACCTTCTACTTATATGTAAATGGTCGACAGCTGGTCTCTGGTGAAACCGCTGCAAAGTACAAGATTGTAACAATCCGCATTACCCGTTCTGACCACGGGGGGCGGCTCCAATGCCGATATGAAATGTCCTTGAGCAGTAGGTGGTTATTTTAACAGCTGAGCGAGGCTTTGACGCTGAATATAGTAAGTGAATGACAGTGGACAGCCTTTGTTAATATATCTATTCAATGCACTTGGTATTTTCAACAAGCCATGTTTTATTCACTTCAACAATATTGAACGTTTAATATTGGGAGAGAGAAGTAAAACCGAATGATCTTTGAACTCATTGCTCAAAGCTTTAGAGTATCCCAGTAACAATGGTCCGTGAATTCACCCGACGTGCATCGACTGCCAGCCGCAGCATTACTGAGATATCGCGGGTGAAATTTGTATCAGGCGGTAGAGCAAAACAGGCAAAAAAGACAATCGGAAGCCTGTTTTTCCGATTTTCGTTTCCATTTGTTTATATCCGATCCCATTGGGGGCAGTTTTTATCTCTACTCGCTCAGCAGAAACCTGACCAGTGGCCAGTTAAATTTTATTGGATTTTTCCAGCTCACAGCTCATGGTGAGACTTGGTGGGTAATTATCACCAAATACACCAAGCGGGAAAGAGCTGGTTTCAGGCCGGCCTCCTGTTTTACACTCCGCCAGATTTTACCCTCCATTGACTTTAGTGCAGTGTAAAATCGGGTCGGCTGATCGCTTCACAACCTGTCGGAATTTACTTTCATTTGAATTCGAGGGGAGTAAAATAGTCCGGTGGTGAAAAGCAGGCGAAGGACCTGCACGCGCCCGGCGGGTTCATGGTTTTAACATTAATGTGTTTCCTTGTTATCCTCACTGATCACTCTCACAACCCGTCAATTTCTCTTAACCGTCAGAATAAAGTATTTGTGAGAGGGGAGATGGTCAGAGTTACCTGTGGAGCCCGGTCTCCATATTTGGGGAGCATGTTCTATTTGTACAGAGGAGGCAAAAATGAACCAATCAAAATGGACACAACCAGTTCATGGGAATCCGCGGTCACCTTTGACATCGCGGACCTTGTGCAGACCGGGTCAGAAGGTTACTCCTGTGTGTATAGGGAAACAGTGTTAGAGCGGCCAATTAATTCAGAGCGAAGGGATACATTGGAGGTAACGGTATCATTGCTTGTCTCTCACATAAAGAAAATAAACAAGAATGAAATGTATCTCCTGCGGTATCACAAGACGGGAGAAAACAAGTCCGCTGCCGGTTTTGTTCCCCGCCTGATTTCGTTTACCACTTCAGTGGGCCATATATTCCGATGACTACAGGTGTGTACAAGCTGTGTACACACCCGTAGGGACATCGGAAATGCCGGTTTCACGCACTCAGCATGCATTGAAAACCGGTATTTCCGATCTTCAGGAATGATCTTGACAGTTCGGACGCCTGCCCTCGAGAAGAGCCTCTGCGGGCGGAGAGTTCCGCTTTCTGGAGAACCTCCACCCGCTGAAAGCCCTTAGAAATCTTACACCTGGTAAAAGCAGGAGTAAGGCCTGTGTTTACCAGCATAAGAGTGGAAAAAAGTAAAAAAGAACTTTTCACTCATTTATAATTTTAAAATACTTTTGAAAAAAGGCAGGTTTATTTTTAGCCCCGTAAAAAACTTCAATTATTTTTTTCAAAAAAATTAAACTTTGTTTAAAATGTTTAATTTATTATAATTTCAACTCATTTTAATAACGTGATTTTTAAAAATAATGTTTTACTGTTCATTTGAAATGAGCTCCGTTGATAGATTTGACAGGTCTATCTGTCAAGTGTATGAAGGGGGATTCCCTTCTCCTATTGGCTCCCCATGGGCCTCCTGATCCCAGGGACGCTTGCGATCTGAATGCGCCTCTTGCATACCTGGGCCCTGCGCAGTTCGAGTTTGGAGAGGCCCAGTAGCGGAGGTAACGCATCTCGGAAGCCCTCAGTTAACCCGTAGATTATTCCAGATAGGGCTCCTCCGCACGCAGGAAGCCTCCGATCGGAAAATACGGGCCATTAATGTCTGTCAAATCGAATCGAAACCACCTGCTTCAAGGACTGCCTATGACATTTTTTATCCCCTACATATTTGAACTATCAAAGTTTAGTGCCACAATGACAGCAGGGCGCCAGGTATTTAACTCCACTGAATGTAGCGTCAGCCATAAAAGCACTCCAGACTGACTGCCCTTGACACAGTGCAGGTTTTTCTGTCAGAGAACAGAATCTGCATGCTGAGACTCTCAAAATGATTCTGTTATGCAGGATATTTAATCTAATTACATTGTGGGTTTCCATATCTCTCTCTGCATTGCATCTCGGCAGAACTTCACAAACTCGAAACCTGGGCTACATTAGCAGCACTGGGCATTTCAAAGCAACCATTTCCTTATGCAGCTCGTATTCCAGAGTGAAATCTCGGGCCTAAAACCAGATTTTGGACAGAGAACTCGAGATGATTTTGGTTCTTCGGCTCCGCCATTTGATTTCCTACATTAGAACAGCGACTACACTTTAAAAGTAGTACATTGGCTTTAAAGGGCTTTGAGAAGTCCGGAGGTCATGAAAGAGTTATGTAAATGCAACTATTTCTTTGTTTCTTTGTAATCAAATCCCAAACTCCCCTTTTGTAGAATCTCTCTATCTGATGTGAAACGGCGTTTCAACACCGCACAATCATCATTGAGTTCCCAACCTTAGACTTAGCATGAAAATCGGCAGAACCATTTCTCATTGTACTTTCTATTTATTTTTCCACAGATCCGCTAACAACGCCAGTGATATCTCTTCATCAACCGACTGGGGTGTATGTAGTAGGAGAGACGGTCACCGTTACCTGCAGCGTCACCGGAGATTATCAAAAGAAAACCTTCTACTTTTACAAAGATAATGCTTGGCTTTATTCCGAGCAAATCATCACAGAGAACAACATTAGAACATTTGCGGTTACCAGTAAAGACCAAGGAGGGAGATACCAGTGCCGATATAGAACCTCTGTCAATGGAAGTTGGTTAGAATCCCATCGCAGCGAGTCTGTGACGGTCACTGTAGCAGGTGATTGACAGAGGCAGAGGATATTTGTTTTTTTAATCACTCTTGGTATTTGTATAAAATCATGCTTTAATCACTGTAACAAAATGAATGGTTTAATGTTAGGAGGGAGGAAGATAACCGAATGGATTTTGATCTTATTGCTTAAATCTAGACAGGATCCCTGTATCACTGGCCGATGGAGTTCAATGTGGGAAAGTGTGAGGGCAGTTACTTTGTACCTTAAGAATAGATCAGTGTATTTTCTAAATGGCGAGAAGTTAGGAGCTGTGGATGAGCAGCGAGATGTACATGTCCGTGGCTGCAGTGTGTACCATCTACAAGGTGCACTGCAGCAACTCGCCAAGGCTTCTTCGGCAGCAACTCTCAATCCCGCGGCCTCCTCCACCTAGAATGACATGGACAACAGGCGCATGGGGACATCATCACCTCCACGTTTCACTCCACGTCACACACCTTCTTGACTTGGGGATATATCGCTGCTCCTTCATCGGCGGTATTTCCTGAGGTCATGAATGGCGCTATGGAAATGCTAGCCTTTCTTTGTTTCTTTGTAATCAAATCCCGAAATCCCCTTTTGTGAAATCTCTGTCTCCGATGTGAAACTGCGCTTCATCACTGCACAATCACCATTGGGTTCCCAATCCTGCACTGCACATGAAATTCCGCAGATACATTTCTCATTCTACTTTCTATTTATTTTACCACAGATCCGCTAACACCGCCAGTGTTATCCCTTGACCAACCAACTGGGGTGTATGTTATAGGAGAGACGGTTACCTTTAGCTGCACCGTGACTGAAGATTATCGTGATAAAACCTTCTACTTTTACAAAGATAATCAATGGCTGTACACCGCACAAATCATCACCAAGGACAACTTTAGAACATTCCTGGTTAGCAGTGAAGGCCAAGGAGGGCAGTACCAGTGCGGATATTTAACCTCCGTCAACAGAAGGTGGTTAGAATCTCATCGCAGCAACTCTGTGATGATTTCTGTAGCAGGTGAGTGAAAGGGAGGTTTTTGTATGTTTTTTCAAGCTTTTGATATTTTTATGAAATCATGCTTTAAACAGTGTAAAAAAATGAATGGTTTCATATTAGGAGAGAGGAAGATAACCGAACTGGTTTTGTTCCTATTGCTCAACTCTAGACAGGATCCCTGTAACACTGAGCTCATTATTCACCCGCTGTGAATCTATTATGGGCAAAGGGTGTTACTGGAGATACGAGGGTGAAAAGCATCACGGGCGGTAGCGCAAAACTGGCGAAAGTGAATCGGTCTCCAATTTCGCACCCGCCCGATTTCTGATTCCATTGTAGGCAATGGGAGCTAAAATCCGGCGATGTGTAAAACAGGCTATCGATGAGCCATCGCCTGTTTTAGGTCAATGTACAAGACGAATTTATGCCCCATTCCATCAGAATTTTGTGAATTTAACACCGATGAAAAACATGAGCTCGCAGCCCGCGGAGGGTGATTTTATCCACATCATCCAGGCGGGAGAGAGGCGGAGAGGGATCGGCCTCCCGTTTCAACTACGCCCAATTATATCCTCCATTGACTGAATGGAGGGTAATATCGTGCTACATTACAATTGCTCCTAAAACAGGAGCTCGCAGCCCGCGGATGGTAAAATTATCCACATCATCCAGGTGGGAGGGAGGCGGATATGGATCGGCCTCCCATTTCAACTACGCCCAATTATACCCTCCATTGTCTTGAATGGACTGTAAAATCGAGCTTGTTTACAATTGCTCCTGTAACTCAGTACTGAGGGAATGCTTTGTTAGGGAGCTGAGAGACTCGGTAATTTGCGATGTGAAAACCAGGCCTTCTGACAGGGGAACTGCAAATTGTCTGTTATCTTCAAACAATCTATGTCCCTGATTTCCAATTTTACTCCCTAAATGTCTGGAACTAAAACAGCGAAATGGTGAATATCAAATGGCTTCATCCGGCGGAGTTTTAACTCCACTGAGTGTATATTCAGCTCAACAGGCATTGTCAGACTGGCTGGTCTTGTCAGATTACAGATTCTTAGTCAGATAACCGAATCTGCAGAACGAGATTTTCAAAATCATCCTGATATGCGAAATATTTTATCTTAAGTACATTGTAGGTTTCCATGCCTCTAATGGATTGCATTTCGACTGCAAATCGCAAATCCGCGACCTCCATCATCAGAAAGGAAGCTGGCAGTAGTTGCATGGGAACAACATCATCTCCTAGTTCCACTTTCAAATCGCCCACCATCCTGCCATGGAAATATATCTGGTGATCATTCCTCGTCGCTGGGTCAAAGTTCTGGAAGTCGGTATCGAACAGCATTGTGGGAGCACAAGTTGGTTCAAGAAGTTGGCCGACCGCCATCTTCTCAGTGGCAACTGGAGTTGGGAAATGAATGCCGGCCTTGCCAGCGACGCCCACAACCTACAGCCCAGCAAAACTAAACTCCTTTATATGAAATGCAAATCCCCACGGTTTATGGGAGTTGTTCACTGCTATTAATCAGGTTATGGCTCGAATAAGTTTCCTAGAAATGTAAATTTCAAACTAACACCATCCACTTCTTCTCCTGATATCACAGAGGGACATTTCAGTGATGAGACCAGGTTTTGGAACTAGTTCCCCAGGTATATTTCCTGTCCCACTTCTATTTGAAACCATCTTTGTAGAAATTGAATCGCCGATGCAAACACTTGCCCAGAAATTCCGGTCGGGGGCTTCCCGCGGCTGCAAGCCCCCGACATGCACTTACCTAGCGGGCCGGCCGTTGAGCTGTGGGCCCGCGTGGGATTCCGATCCTGGGCCTGCTCCAACTGCCGGCGCGCAGTGCTTGCGTATCCCAGGGGCACAGTTAGTTCGATGCGTCCCCTGGGATCACGTGCGCCAAGGAGAGCCAATGCTAGCAGGGAATGCTTCATTCATAAGTTTGACAGGAAGAGCTGTCAAACCTATAAATACTATAAGCCCCAAAACATCATTAAAACTTCAAATACATTTTTAAAAGAATCAAATTTTTAAAATAACTATAAATTACATGAAATAACTATTTTAAACAATCATTTAAATTTTTGAAAACATTATTACATTTTCTAACGGGGCTAAAAATAAACATACCTTTCTTTGAAGTGTTTAAAAATAATAAATCTGTGGAGAAAATGATTTAATGTTAATTAATTCACCACTTACCTTGTTAAAAGTAGGCCTTGAGCCTGCTTTTTAAAAGTGTAACTGCTGAAGACTTACCCTCCCAGAGAAACCTGGAAAAAAAATCGTAAGTTTGATGCGCACACGCTCCCTCTCCAGCGCATGCGTTGGACCTCTCAACCCCTTCTTTCAGGGGAACGGAAGTGCCGGTTTCCCACGCATGCTCAGTGCATGCACGAAACCAGCACTTCTGTTGGGCCTACACGTGAGTACCCCATGCGTACTCACCCGTGGAGACCCGAATTTCTGGGCCATTTACTTTTAACTCGTCACAATCGTTATTGAGTTACCAAACTTTCATGGCACAAGAAAATGCAGAACCCCATTTCTGTTGTTCTTTCCATTTATTTTACCACAGATCGGCTCACCCCGCCAGGGATATCACTTGATCAACTGACTGGAGTATACACAAAGGGAGAGACAGCAACCATTGCCTGCACAGTGAACAGAGAGTATCGCGGTCAAATTTACTTTTACACAGGTACTCAACGTCTGAACACTCCTCAAATCGTCACAAAGGACAATCTTGGAACATTCCTGATTACCGGCACAAACCAAGGAGGGCGGTACCAATGCCTACATAGAATCTCCGTCAATAGCAGGTGGTTATGGTCCCCGATCAGTGACGCAGTGGTGGTCACTAAAGCAGGTCAGTGAAGAGGAATACAGACTGTTAATATTTCTATTCAACGATATTGGTATTTTACCAATAAATCTAACTAGTTTCAATGATCAGTGTTTATATATCACACGGAGGCTCATGGCGGTCAGCCCCTTACAGTGCCTTTGAACAATGGGTAAAGAGTCGGCATTTACGATTGTGGAAAGGGAGCATTATTGCCTTTATTTTAATTCATTTATGGGATCTGGGCGTCGCTGGCAAGGCCAGCATTTATTGTCCATCCCGAGTTGCCCATGAGAAGGTGGAGGTGCACCTCATTCTTGAACCGCAGCAGTCCGTGTGGTGAAGGTACGACCACAGTGCTGTTAATGAGGGTGTACCAGGATTTTGAACCAGCAACGATGAAGGATCAGCGATATACTTCTAAGTCAGGATGGTGTGTAACTTGGAGGGGAACTTAGAGGTGGTGGTGTTTCCTTGTCCCTGCTAATCTTGTCCTTCTAGGGGGAAGAGTCCACGGGTTAGGGAGATGCTTCTGAAGAAGCTTTGGCCAGATGCTGCAGTGCATCCTGTAGATGGTACACACTGCAGCCACGGTACGCTGGTGGTGGAGGGATTGAATGCTTAAGGATGTGGATGAAGGGCCAATCAAACGGGCTGCATTGTCCAGGATGGTGTCGAGCTTCTTCTGGGTTGTTGCAGTTGCAGACATCCAGGCAAGTGGAGAGTATTCCATCAGACTCCTTACTTGAGCCTTGTAGATGGTGGAAAGGCTTTGGAGAGTCAAGAGGTCAGACACTTGACTCAGAATACCCAGCCTCTGACCTGCTCTTGCTTCCACTGTATTTATGTGGCTGTCCAGTTAAGTTTCTGTTCAATGGTGACCCCTAGGCTGTTGATGGTGGGGGACTCGGCGATGCAAATGGAGTTGAATGTCAAGGGGAGGTGGTTAGACTGGCGCTTGTTGGAGATAGTCATTGCCTTGATCTACTGTGGCAAGAATGTTACCTGGCACTTAACAGACCAAGCCTGAACGTCGTCCAGGTCATGGAATGATTGACCATGACATGGTTGAATACCATATTCAATTAGAGGGTGAGAAGGTTGGATCTCAAACAAGCGAGCTAAGCTTGAACAAAGGAGCCTATGAAGGTATGAGAGCGGAATTGAGTAGAGTGGATTGGGAAAATAGATTAATGGGTAAGACGATACATGATCAGTGGTGTATATTTAAGGAGTTATTTTACAACTTCCAAAAAATATATATTCCACTGAGAAGAAAAGGGTGTAAAAGAAAAGACAGCCATCCGTGGCTAAGTAAAGAAATTAAGGATAGTATTCGAATAAAAACAAGGGCATATAAGGTAGCCAAATCTAGTGGGAGGATAGAGAATTGGGAAAACTTTAAAAGACAGCAAAAAATAACAAAAAGATTGATTAAGAAAGGGAAGATAGATTATGAAAGTAAATTAGCAAAAAATATAAAAACAGATAGTAAGAGTTTTTATAGTTATATGAAAGGAAAAAGAGTGGCTAAAGTAAATGTTGGTCACTTAGAGGATGAGACCGGGAAATTAATGGTGGGAAACATGGAGGTGGCAAAAACACTGAATGAATATTTTGTATCAGTCTTTACAGTAGAGGACACTAAGAATATCCCAACACTGGACCAACAGGGGGCTATAGGGGGGGAGGAGCTAAACATGATCAAAATCACGAAGGAAGTGGTACTCGGTAAAATAATGGGACTCAAGGCGGATAAATCACCTGGACCTGATGGCTTACATCCTAGGGTCTTGAGGGAAGTGGCGGTAGGGATTGTGGATGCATTGGTAATCATTTTCCAAAACTCCATGGACTCAGCAAAGGTCCCGGCAGACTGGAAAACTGCTAATGTAACACCCTTATTTTAAAAGGGCAGTAGACAGAAGGCTGGAAACTATAGACCGGTTAGCCTAACAGCTGTGGTAGGTAAAATTTTGGAGTCCATTATTAAGGAGACAGTAACAGGATATTTGGATTATCATAATTTAATAGGACAAAGTCAGCATGGTTTTATGAAGGGGAAGTCATGTTTGACAAATTTGCTGGAGTTCTTTGAGGAAGTAACATATAGAGTGGATAAAGGGGAGCCAGTGGACGTAGTGTATTTAGACTTCCAAAAGGCATTTGACAAGGTGCCACACAAAAGATTATTGCTTAAGATAAAAAATCACGGGATTGGGGGTAATATTCTGGCATGGATAGAGGATTGGCTATCTAACAGAAGGCAGAGAGTTGGGATCAATTGTTCATTCTCAGACTGGCAATCAGTAATTAGTGGTGTTCCGCAGGGGTCAGTGCTGGGTCCCCAACTCATTACAATCTATATTAACGATTTGGAGGAGGGGACCGAGTGTAACATATCAAAGTTTGCACATGATACTAAGATGGGAGGGAAAGTACTGAGTGAGGAGGACATAAAAAACCTGCAAGGGGACATAGACAGGCTAAGTAAGTCGGCAGAGTTTTGGCAGATGGAATACAATACTGGAAAGTGTGAGGTTATGCACTTTGGCAGGAAAAATCGTAGAGCAAGTTATTATCTTAATGGCAAGAAACTGGAAAGTACTGAAGTACAAAGGGATCTGGGGGTCCTGGTGCACGAAACTCAAAAGGTTAGTATGCAGGTGCAGCAAGTGATTAAGAAGGCCAATGGAATGTTGGCTTTCATTGCTAGGGTGATAGAATATAAAAATAGGGAGGTATTGCTTCAGTTGTACAAGGTATTGGTGAGACCGCACCTGGAATACTGCATACAGTTTTGGTGTCCATACTTAAGAAAAGACATACTTGCTCTCGAGTCAGTACAAAGAAGGTTCACTCGGTTAATCCCGGGTATGAGGGGATGGACATATGAGGAGAGGTTGAGTAGATTGAGACTCTACTCATTGGAGTTTAGAAGAATGAGAGGCGATCTTATTGAAACAAATAAGATTGTGAAGGGGTTGGATCGGGTGGATGCGGGGAGGATGTTCCCGATGATGGGTGAAACTAGAACTAGGGGGCATAGTCTTAGAATAAGGGGCTGCTTTCAAAATTGAGATGAGGAGGAGCTACTTCACTCAGAGGGTGGCAGATCTATGGAATATGTTGCCCCAAAAAGCTGTAGAAGCTACATCATTACATAAATTTAAAACAGAAATAGACAGTTTCCTAGAAGTAAAGGGAATTAAGGGTTATGGGGAGCGGGCAGGAATTTGGACATGAGTCTAGGTTCGGATCGGACATGGCCCTGTGGGTAGCGGAGCGGGCCCAGGGGCCGTGTAGCCTGATCCTGCACCTATTTCGTGTGTCTAATTCTGTTAGATTCAGGAGATGGTTCTGTGATAGTAGATTGGCGGTTAGGATCAGATCAGCCATGATCTCATTGAATGGCGGAGCAGGCTCGAGGGGCTGATTGGCCTACTCCTGCTTCTATTTCTTATGTTCTTATGTTCTTATGAATGGAACAGAACACTGCAGTCATCATCGAACATCAACATTTCAGACATTATGTTGGAGGGAAGTTCATTGAACAAGCAGCTGAAGATGGTTGGGCAGGGGACACAGCCCTGACGAACTCCTGCAGCGATGTCCTGGGGCTGTGATGATTGAACTTCAATCCCCACAACCATCTTCCATTAAGCTATGTATGACTGTTGCCAGTGGAGTGTTTCCCCCTTATTCCCATTGACTTCAGTATTACTAGGTCTCATTGATGCCAGACTCGGTGAAATGCTGCCTTGATTTCAAGGGCAGTCACACTCACTTCAACTCTGGAAT
The DNA here is from genome assembly GCF_052327205.1 of Somniosus microcephalus. Taxonomy (NCBI): domain Eukaryota; kingdom Metazoa; phylum Chordata; class Chondrichthyes; order Squaliformes; family Somniosidae; genus Somniosus; species Somniosus microcephalus. The sequence continues at coordinate 3,982,298 of NW_028225184.1, forward strand.
TCAGCTCCTTTATCCATGTTTGGACCAAGGCTGTAATGAGATCGGGAGCCGAGTGGTCTTGGCGGACCCCACACTGGGCATCAGTGAGCGATATATCATATAGTATGACATAGAATTTACCCACAGTAACAGACATAGAAACATAGAATATAGGAGCAGGAGTAGGCCATTCGGCCCCTCGAGCCCGCTCCGACATTCAATGCGATCATGGCTGATCATTCAATTCAGTACCCGGTCCCTGCTTTCTCCCCATATCCCGTGATTCCTTTAGCCTTAAGAAATATATTCAATTCCTTCTTGAACATATTTAATGAATTGGCCTCTACTGCCTCCTGTTGTAGAGAATTCCACAGGTTCGCCACTCTCTGGGTGAAGAAATTCCTCCTCCTTTCTGTCCTAAATGGCCTACCCCTTATCCTTAGAATGTGACCCCTGGTTCTGGACTCACCGACCATCGGGAACTTCCTTCCTGCATCTAGTCTGTCCAGTCCTGTCAGAATTTTATAAATTTCAATGAGATCACCTCTCATTCTTCTAAACTCCAGCGAGTACAAGCCCAATCGACCCAATCTCCCCTCATACATCATTCCTGCCATCCCAGGTATCAGCCTGGTGATTCTTCGTTGAACTCCTTCCATGGCAAGAACATCCTTCCTCAGATAAGGCGACCAAAACTGCACACAATACTCAAGATGTGGTCCCACCAAGGCCCTGTATTACTGCAGCAAGACATCCTTGTTCCTTTACTCAAACCATCTCGCTACAAAGGCCAACATACCATTTGCCTTCTTAACCGCCTGCTGCACCTGCATGCTTACCTTCAGCAGGTGGTGCACAAGGGCACCCAAGTCTCGTTGCACTTCCCCTTCTCCCAATTTATTGCCATTCAGATAATTATCAGCTTTCCTGTTTTTGCCACCAAAGTGGATAACCTCACATTTATCCACGTTATATTGCATCTGCCACGCTTTTGCCCAATCACCCAACCTGTTCAAATCATCCTGGAGTTTCTCGGCATCCTCCTAACAGCACACATGCCCACCCAGCTTTGTGTCATCTGCAAATTTGGAGATATTACATCTAGTTCCCTTGTCTAGATCATTAATATATATTGTGAATAGCTGGGGTCCAAGGACCGATCCCTGCAGTACCCCACTATTCACTACTTGCTACTCAGAAAAAGACCCGTTTATTCCAACAATTCGGCCCAGCTGGTGTAAGCCGGAATTTCAGCTCCACATGAGCCTGCTACCACATTACATCAGCTCATCCTTTCTGCATATTCTTCCATTACCTTCTCCCTCGTGTGTGTAACGAGCGACCCCTTAAATGTAGCCAAACTAGCCGCCTCAACCACTCCAAGTGGTAGCGAGATCCACATTATCGCAACCATCTGGGATGTATTAGTGACTATCTGATATTCATGGCTCCCAGATTAGGATTCCCACAAAAGTGGAAACATTTTCCCTGAGTCTCCCCAATCAAAAACTTTCGTAACCTTGAAGATCTCCATCAGGTCACCCGTCAGCCTTCTATTTTATAGTGAAAAGAACCCCAACCTGTTCAACATTTCCTGATAGTTTTAACCTCTGTGTTCTGGATCATCCTTGTAAATCATAGTTTCACCTTCTCCTGCGTCTCTATATCATTTTTATAATATGGAGTCCAGAACTGTGCACAATACTCCACGTGTGGTCCATAAAATCTTGTGCAGGCTGTGGAGTCTTAATACAGGATCTATGTTCCTGGTTTCCAATTTCCCCCCACATGTCTGACCCATCAGGGTGTATCGATTAATACCACAAACCAATGAGGGCGTTACCAACGCCAATATAGAACCTCCTTCAATAGCAGGTGGTTAGAATTGATGGTCACTTTAGCTGGTGAGTGAAAGGGAGCAGAGATTTTAATATGCATATTCAATGCTCTTGGTATGTAGAGAAAATCAGCCGTATTTCAGTAACATTGTTTAATACTCACAGAGAGTGTCACTGCGCTCAACTCTTGTCTGTAACCAGTAATTCTGAACTCACAGAGTGACACTTTCCTGTCAGCGACACCATTAATCAGAGAATCACAGAGCACAGAAGGAGGCCATTTGGTCCATCCTGCCTGTGCCGGCACTGAAAGAACTGTCCAAATAGTCCATTTGCCTTAGCTTTGAAATCATTCCTAACGTGTGATGCCCCTTATTGGACATAATACTCCAGCTGGAACCTAAGCAGTGACGTATAAATGTTTAGCATAACGTCCTTACTTTTATACTCTGTACCTCTATTCATTGAGCTTTTTAGCAGCCTTCTCAATCATTCCCGCCACCTTCAAAGACTTGTTTACGTAGACGATGTGTCTCTTGCTTACTCCATCCCGTTTAAAATTATACATTGTAGTTTACATTGTCTCTCCTCATTCTTCCTACCAAAATTCTTAAATTCACACTACTCTGTGTTAAATTTAATCTGCAATGATTCACCCATGTTTCAACAGCCTGTGTGTGCCCAGCTCATGTGTTTTACTATCATCCACACTGCTCACTATATTTACCAGTTCTGTAAGAACTGCAAACATTTTAAATTATGCTCCGCATACCCATGACCAGGCCAATAATATTTTCGATCCAAAAAGTAAGTCGTTATTGCATTGTGAATAGATTGTCAATATTTGTTCCATTCGCACTACAGGTCTACCCAAACCAAATCCGTCAATGGATTCCAGTGTTGCTGTGAAGGGTGGAGAAGTCACCTTTAACTATACTATCTCCCAGGACCTTCGTGGCTTCACATTTTACTTATACAGGCACGGAAAAAAGAATTACTCGGTTGTCCAGCCTGCTGCTGCATGGAGCAATTCTGTCACCTTCACCATCAGGAATATAGATCACGTCCAAGGAGGATATTACATCTGTCTGTATAAGGAGAATGTGGAGGGGAAACAGCTAACATCGGCACTGAGTGACCCGGTACAACTAATTGTAAGAGGTCAGTGAGATTCACACAGTCTCTGTGTTTATTTCTTTTCCATTTAGCTGGTTTATGTACCGATTGCAGAAGGAATGAATGAATAAATGAATGATTGAATAACTGAATGAATCAATCAATCACTGAATGAATGAAGGAATGACTAAAACAGTTTTAAAAAAGCAATCGCTCAATGAAACAGCTAATGAATCAAACAAACAGTCACACATGACAACGTTGCCACTACTTTCAGCCACGTCCAACGTTATGATCTGTTACAGGATTGATAGAATTTCTCTCATCCTGTTGTTGTGATTGTCCCTGTAACACACCGGGCTGTGGTTTGTCCTTTACATTTGATGGTTCTTCCTAATTTGCTTGAGGGCCGTCTATTAACTCGTTGTAAAATGTAAGTGACAGTGAACTGCTGAACCACTGTGTAAAATTCAGACTTACGAGATTTGGGGAAATTGTATATGAATTTAATTTGGTAACTGTTGTTGCAATTCTTCTTGGAATATTTCACCGTAAAATAGGATAAAATTATCCAGTTAACACAGAAAACTTTGATGGAGATGTAACAGCTGTTAAACATGTTTAATATTACCGCCAGGCAAACACAGACTTTGTGTTGTTTCTCGCTCTCGCTGTCTGCACTATATGATCCCTAACTCAGAGCCCTCTAGTGCAAATGCGATTACCTTCAACATTTAACGCTAGCTTCTTCATATGCATGTTTCAATCATATTGACAGCCTAACTCATAGTATCTAAAATGTAATGGTTAACTAAAGCACGGCCTGCCTTGCCTTATAACGATCAGTTTATTTCCATTGCAGAAAGAGAGAGACGGACAAACTCACGCACTCACACGCACACACATACAAACACAGACTCAAAATCACTTAGATACACACACACTCACAATCACACACAGAAAACCACTCAGACACTCACACACACACAAAAACTCACACACGTGCACACTCGCAAACAGACACTCACACACACTCAGACACACATTCAGACTCACACACATGCAAACACAGTATCACTCACAGATATCATCACACAAACACTCACACACACAATCAAAAGCACTCAAACACACTCACCCACAGACACACAATCACACACACAAACAAAGCAGCATTTGACCGAATTTGGCATCGAGGAGCCCGAGTAAAATTGAAGACAACGGGAATCTGGTGGAAAACTCTGCACTGGCTAGATTTATACCTAGCAAAAGTGATGCTGTTTGTGGTGGTTGAAGGTTTATCATCATATTCCCAGGACATCGCTGCCAGAGTTCCTCAGGGCACTGTCCTCGGCCCAACAATCTTCAGCTGCTTCTTTAATGGCCTTTCCTCCATCATAAGGTCAAAAGTGGGGAAGTTCGCTGAGGACTGCACAGTGTTTAGTGTATTTGGTAACTCCTCAGACAATTAGCCAGTCCATGCCCGCAAGAAACAAGACCTAGAGGACATTCAGGCTTGGGCTGATAAGAGGCAGGTAACACTCGCGCCACAGAAGTGCCAGACAATTATAATTTCCAACAAGCGAGCCTCTAACCACCACCCCTTGACATTCAACGGCATTAGCATCGCTGAACTCCCCACCATCAACATCCTGGGGGTCACCCTTAACCAGAATCTTAACTGGACCAGCCACATAAATAATGTGGCAACAAGAGCAGGTCAGAGGCTGGGTATTCTGCGGCGACTGTCGCACATTCTGACTCCCCAATGCCTTTCCAGCATCTACAAAGCACAAGTCAAGAGTGTGATGGAACACTATTCAATTGCCTGCATTAGTGCAGTTCTAACAGCAATCAAAAAGTTCGACACCATCCAAGGCAAAGCAGCCCGCTTTATTGGCACCTCATCCACCACCTCAATTATTCACGCCATCCACCACTGGCGCACAGTGGCTGCAGTGTGTACAATCTGCAAGATGCACTGAAACAACTCAGCAGGGCTTCATCAGAAGCAGCTCCCAAACCCGCGAACTCTAACACCTAGAAGGACAGGGGCAGCAGGCGCATGGGAACACCACCAATTCCAGTTCCTCTCCAAGCCACACACAATTCTGACTTGCAATTTTATCGCCATTCCTTCATCATCGCTGGATCAAAATCCTGGAACTCCCTCCGTAACAGCACTGTGGGACTACCATCACTAATCGAACTGCAGTGGTTAAAGAAGGCGGCTCACCACCACCTTCTCTGGGGCATCTAGGGATGGGCAATAAGTGTTGGCCTTGCCAGAACGTCAACATTCCATGAACGAAAAAACACTCACGCACACAAACACACATACTCACACACTCAAACACATACACTCACAAACTCACACACTCACACACACACACTCTCACACATGCACACACACACACTCACACACACACACACTCACACACACACACTCATAAACACACACACATACACATATACTCACAAACACACACACTCACACACATACACACAGACTCACTCATACACACAAACACTCAAACACACTCACACACTCACACATTCACACACACACACACTCACACACACACTCACACACACACCCATACACTCAAACACATACACACAGACTCACACTCACACACACACTCATATACTCACAAACACACACACTCACACAAACACTCACACACATACACACAGACTCACCCTCAAACACACACTCACACACACACTCACACACATACACACACACACTCTCACACACACACACTCACACATTCAGACACATAAACACACACATGCACACACACTCATACATACACACACACACTCTCTCACACAAACACACTCACAAACTCAACCACACACACACATAAACACACACACACACATATACTCTCAAACACACATACTCACACACACACTCACACACATACATACAGACTCACACTCACACAGACACTCACACACATATACACGCAAACTCTCCCTCACACACACACTCACACTGACACACCCACACACACATTCACACACACACACGCTCACACACACACACACATACAGAGAGACTCACACTCACACACACTCACCCACATAAGCACACACACACTCATATACTCACAAACACACACACTCACACACATACACACAAACTCACACACACACACACACACTCACACACATACACACACACCCATACATACACACACACTCTCATACACACACATATGCTCATTGGCACTGACACACACTCACTCACAATATTCCGCTCTATCCATACTGTATTCCGCTTGAGATTCCCTTTTATCAGGTGTAGTAGTGAAGTTCAATAAACCCGCAGTTTTGAGAATCTAGCTTACCTCATCCCCTGATTACACTGCACCCTGATGGGTGCCACTGATGATATTCTGCTGCAAATATCCGCCAACCATGTTCGAAAGTCTGTCACTCTGTACATGGACATGTATTTAAATATTAACAATTCGTTAAAACAAACAATTAACGAGTGAATCGAGTTTAAAGGCCAGCGGCTGTTGCCGGTAGAAATCTGCAGATTCCAATAATTCATATATCGGCAGTGACAACAACAACAAAAATTTGTATTGGTATAGCGCCTTTAACTATATAAAACGTCCCAAGACGCGTCACAGGAGCAATTATCAAAAAATGATACCCAGCCCTATAGGGAAAAATTAGGGCAGATGACCAGATGCTTGGTCAAAGAGGTGGGTTTTAAAGAGCGTCGTAAAATGAGGAAACAGATGTAGAAATTCTGGAGGTTTAGGGAGGGAATGCCAATACTTAGGGCCCAGGCAACTGAAGGCACTGTCGCCAACGGGGCAGCGAATAAAATCGGGGATGTGAAAGATGTCAGAATTGGAGGAGCGCAGAGAACTCGCAGGTTTGTAGGGCTGGAGGAGTTTATACAGATAGAGAGTGGTCGAGGCCCATGGAAGGACTTGAAAACAAGAACGAGCCTTTTAACATCACGGCGTTGTTTGAACGGGAACAAATGGAAATCAGCTACCACAGGCATGAACGGGGATAGTGCGAGTTAGGATACGGGCAGCAGAGATTTGGATGAGCTCGAGTTTATTCAGGGTAAAACACACAGTGAAATGAAGAATGGATTAAAGTCATCCCAGAGTGAGACTGTCTCTGATAATTAATGCTGAATGAGGATATCACGATGGTTCCGTACTTGCCAGGCGAATGTTAGATATGATTACAGAGTGACTCTGTATTTGTGTCCTCAGTGGAAACGGGAGAATTACCCATTGACATTTTCTCTTTCTGTCATCTTCTAGGATCTTACTTAACATCTTATTCAATCACAATTCGTTTGTGTCTCGCTGCATTTATCCTATTTGGGACTCTGATTATCCTGGGAGAAGAGTGCAAACCGATAAAGGCAAACAAACATCGTGACGGTACATTTGAAGAATATTGATTCCCTGCAATATTTCATGTTGTAATAAAGTCAGAAAGGAAGAGATTTTGATTTTCACATTGCGCTGTAAATAAGTATTAATGTCCGCATTATTAAATGTCGACATTACAATAAAAGTTAGTACCAATGCTGAAAATCAAGGGCCTTACAATGTTCCTCTTACGCACAAAATGTGCAAATTACTTCCTCACTCTTTGACAGTGCATGAGACATGGCGATAAAGATAACAAGGAGGTGACGGTTGCCGGGAACCTATCAAAAAGTGGCGGAATTGTAAATAACTAGCGAATTGAATGCATTTAGATTCGACATTTGCAAATTCCTCTCAATTGTTTGCACCGATTATATCTGAAACAAGATATGCATCAGTTTATTGATATTTACCCAGTTGTAATTGCCAGTTGCGACAGAAATCTGAGAGTTACAATTCAGACCCGTTGCCAAAAATTAGAATGTTACAACTATTTGCAAAATTATGCTCAAGTAATTTCAACCCTTTTAAAAATCTGGAACTCCAGTCACTCAAAAAGCACCGTTTAAAAGTTAATAATCACTTCACCACGCAAAAACTGTCAACACAGACAAATTCATTGTTAGGATTACCATCAGCCCATTCTCCCAATACAAAGACTTGTCTAAAATTCTACCATTAACTACAACCAATGGAGTTAATCCATTATAATCCAATTAATTACTAAGTGACTCTGGTAGTAGTAGCAAGGAGAACATACTGTATCTGAGAGTGTCAGTTAAATACATGCCGAAATCAGTAATTTTCCATGCTTTAGACATAAGCTCGGAAATTGCCTGACTTGGGCCAAGTTCAGGTGATGAATACGGTTGTTACACATTCAATGTTGAGACCTGGTTGAAAAGAGGAATCTGGCTCCACAGCGCCACCGAAGGGCCGGACTCCACTACTGCATGATTAATAGTAAATGCTCTCAGAGTCGATTTCTGCTGTAAATATAAGAGGGTGCCCAGAAATCATTACAGCCGTAAGTTGTACAGGAAACCCACGCACGCTCAAATGTGTTTTAATAACGGTAGTATATGATTAGTGGCGTTGCCGTTAATCAATTGTTGAACATTCGTTGTTCAACAAATTTATGAAATGGCGATGAAGTCGGTAGAGGGCATTTAAAATTTATTATAGAGCGAAACCTCGTGGCTAGGAACTCTAATTTACTCATGACAGCTGACTTCACAAAATTGAATCGGAAATGTTGAAATGTTAATTTGCCACAGCAAATGTTCACATAAAACACCGACAGAAAATTATGCTAACTGGAAATACGTTCTGTGCCCCAGAACTGTGCACCCGAATAACATGCAATGATATGGCCGATTCGTGTGATGAATATATCAGTGACAGTCCATCTCTTCCGTGAGCAGCCTTGTTGATACCCACTTGCTTTATCTTCTGGTAGGTGATGTTAGTGCCGGAATACATTCTGTCGAAGGGTGCGATGAAGAGACTGATGTGTAAAGAGAAGGTATTTAAGGTGCCATATACATGTGACATTATTTCCGGATCAGAGTTCGACAGTACACCGAATCGCAACCACTTGATTTTAATTTCAATCGTGGATACAGGAAATGTACATATCTCTTTCTATCAATGGTTTTTGTCCTGTTTGTGTGAGATAGATAGACAAAGAGTTTCATTCTCTCTTATGATCCACATCCATAACGATAACATTAGCTTTTAAGCCATTAACTTTTGGAATTGCGCAATGCAGTTAATTGTTGCAGGGTACCTGTCTTATGGATGTGATATTGCGTGTCTAGTTTTGTAGACGGTTGCCCTGTCCCTAGAGTTCCTGGAACTGAGCCTGTATTTAAGCTTTCTTGAGCATTACTTCTTTCAAATTGTAACTCATCTTCACTTGCATATTTTTTCAAGAGAAATTAGAGTTGGCCAAATCAAATCGGTGAATTATGTGGCAGTTGTTCTTGCAGACAGAGAGACTGTTACATAGAGAGATAAATAAATAGAGAGAGATAGACAGAGAGACAGGCAGTCAGGCAGACAGGTGCACAGACAGACAGACATAAATGAATGAGTGAACGAATGACCTGGGCAGGTGAATACTCTCCAGTTATCCAGTGACGCTTCTCACGTGTAATTACATTTATGGTGAGAAACCTTACCTCATTAAACGTTGGAAATTCATAATGTGCAGATCCATCGAACCCACTTGTTGCATTGGTTGGTTAAAATATGACTTAGCGCAATTTCGTGCTGTTGTATAAGGAAATTCTTTGCACAAATCTTCATGTTCAGTGCCCCCATTTACTTATTGTATCTCTGCCACTTTTTGTACATTCTGCATGAAGATCACGTTTGCTAACTGTTGGCAAGGAAGGGTCCGAGAGTCACAATTTAACTTTGTAATATTTCACAGTGACAATAAAAATGTTTAATTTGTGTCTCCTGGTCAAACTGTTAATTAATGATTCAATTCAGTGTTAAGCAAACAATATTTTTCTTACACATCCAATCAGCTCACTGTCTGTACTAGCTATAATGGTTTGTGAAAGGAAACTGCGCTAATTTCACGAGGAATGCAATGTGCGTTATTTATTAGTCATATGAATATAAGCTCTCTTCATCTGCAGTGAAAGATTAACAGTTCTAACAATTGTTCAACTAATTCAACAATAAAATAGCAACTGGATGTGTCGGTAAATCAAACTACACAGAAACAGTAAACCTTAAACTAACTGACTACTGGACTTTGCAATCAGCGACATAAATCACTGTATTTTCTTTGGTCTTCAGTGTCGGGCTCCAGCTGAAGACTTAATACAATGTTTGTGCAGACCCATACTTAAAGAGATTACCGCACATGTAGAGATGTAGGGGTGCGGCGCTTAGCGAAAGATATTCATAAGAACATAAAAATATAAGCAATTGGAGTCCCATCGAGCCTGCTCCACCATTAATAAGATCACCGGTGATCTTCTACCTCAGCTCCACCTTCTCGCCCTATCTGCATATCTCTTGCTTCCCATAATATCCATAAGTCTATCGATCACTGTCTTGAATATGCTGAGCGGTTGAGCATCCACAGCCTGACGATTCACAAACGTTTGTGTGAAAGAAACTCCTCATCTCAGTGCTAAGCCCCTTTTTCTGAGAATGTGACCCATTTTCTAGACTCCCCAGAAGAAACATCCTCCCAGCATGTACCCTGCTAATCCCGTTAAGAATTCAGAACAGAGAGAAGAAATTTCAATAAATCTCTTCTAATACAGTGTCACTCACCCAGCCATATTGATCGCGAGCACTCGCCAATTCTTTCAGAGGTTATCTGTAACCAGGGAAAGCCCAGAGCCAAATCTGCTCTCCTCTACTATCTGTGCTCGGCTACAATTTAACTTCCACTTTCTTCAACAGAGGACATCTGTTCCCCAACAGTAACTTGTGATCTCGAGAATTTATAATTGTACCACTATCGAACACCTCTTCATCATCACAATCAGATACAGCACAGTTATGAATGCTGGTGCCCAAGCAATGCGAAGCAGATCCTGAATTTGGTGATTATCTCGCGCAAGCGTCACCTAATGAACGATACTTTGCCTGCAACGGTAAAGGGTCACCTTTAGTTCAGAAGTTCAGTGAACTCCTTCTTGGGCAGGTATACTGCCAGACGACATATAAGGGATTCACTCGTTCTGTGAATGTTACCATTCCTTTACTCTCCAGACGCGGTCCCATTAGATCATATACTGCTACAAATGGAGGAAGAAATATCAAACTCAGCCTCTTTTGCTAAACGTTCCTGTTCCTTCTAAAAATAAATGTCGGTGAAATTGATGTATCCAAGAAGGAATGCTGGGTCTTGGTGCAATCGCGCTGGATTCTGAGTGAAGTTTATAATTGCCCTTATTTAACTGTACTCTACTAACCACACAGCTTTCCTTTAGGGAAGTGTGAGCTCCCAGTCACAGTCTGACATGGTTCTGCAGGGCTGCGGAGAGGGAAAGATGTTTAAGGAGCAGAGCTGTACAGATTCTCTTCCACATCTTCATTCACATATTCCAAATGAACATCATGGGTTTCGGAAAAAATTCTAAAATTGTCGAATCATTTCATCGGAGGCCAGAAGGTTTCATTTCAGTTCTTCTCCACTGAGGAGAGTTGGAAGGCAGGAATTCTACTTTTGCACAGTTCATTCGTTTTCTGCTTCTGAAATTCAGTCAATATATTTTTGAAGTTGGTCCTGTTTTTATGATGCTCCAAAGTTATTGATCTAATAGAGAGAGCAGACAATCTCCTCAGAGGTCGACAGCAGCACTGCTCCCAGTAACTGTTTGGAGACTTTGATATTCTCAGCCTACATCAGGGCAGTGGTGAAGGGGTACGGCACTGTCGGAGGGGCCTTCTTTCAGAACACACATTAAACCCAGGCCCTCTCTGCCCTCCCACATTATACTCCATCTGCGATAATTCTGCGCACTCACTTAACCTATCTATATCCTTTTGCACACTCTTTGTGTCCTCCTGACAACTTGCTTACCCAACTGTTTTTTTGTCATCAGCAAATTTGGCTACAGTACACTTGGTTCCATCATCCATGTCATTAATATAGATTGCTAATAGTTGACGCCCCTGCACTGTTTCCTGTGGCACCCCACAAGTTAGTTTGCCAATCTGAAAATTATCCATTTATCCCAACTCTCCGTTTTCTGTTAGATTACCAATCCTCTATTCCTCTATTCTTGCTAATATATTACACACAACCAAGTGAGCTCTTATCTGGTTCAGTAACCTTTTATGTTGCAACTTGTCGAATGCCTTCTGGAAATCCAATTACGCTATATCTACTGGCTGCCACTTGATCCACTCTGCTCGTTACATCCTCAATGAACTCTACTAAACACGATTTCCCTTTGTTAAAACATGTTGACTCTGCTTGAGTGCATTCTAGTATTATAAATGCCCTGCTACTACTCCCTTAATAATGGATTCCAGAAATTTCCCAATGACAGATATTTGGCTAACTGGCCTATAGTTTCCCGATTTCTCTCTCGCAGCTTTCTTGAATAGGCGATTTACATTTGCCGTTTTGCAATCCGCTGGGTCCTTTCCAGAATCTAGGGAATTTTGGAAGATTATATCCAATGCATTCACTATCTCTGCAGCCACTTCTTTTCGATTCATGGGATTGGGGGCAAAGTATTAACGTGGATAGAGAACTGGCTGGCGGATAGAAAACAGAGAGTTGGAATAAACGGCTCGTTTTTGGAGTGGCAGGCGGTGACCAGCGGGGTGCCGCAAGGATCTGTCCTGGGACCCCAGCTGTTCACAATATATATAAATGATCTGGATCAGGGAATTGGATGCAATATTTCCAAATTCGCTGACGACACTAAACTAGGAGGAGGGGTGGGCTCTGATGAGGATGTCAGGAGGCTACAGTGCGATTTGGACAGGTTGGGGGAATGGGCGGATACGTGGCAGATGCAGTAAAATGTGGATAAATGCGAGGTTATCCACTTTGGGGGTAAAAACAGGAGGGTAGATTATTATCTAAACGGCAATAGATTGGGAGATGGGGAAGTGCAGAGGGACCTGGGTGTTCTTGTGCACCAGTCACTGAAGGAGAGCATGCAGGTGCAACAGGTGATTAAGAAGGCAAATGGTATGTTGGCCTTCATATCAAGGGGGTTCGAGTATAGGAATAGGGATACCTTACTACAGCTGTACAAGGTGCTGGTGAGACCGCATCTGGAGTATTGTGTACAGTTTTGGTCGCCCCATCTGCGGAAGGATGTTCTTGCCATGGAAAGAGTGCAACGGCGATTCACCAGGCTGATACCTGGAATGGCGGGAATGACCTACGAAGAGAGATTAAATAGTTTGGGCTTGTACTCACTGGAGTTTAGAAGATTGAGAGGGGATCTCATCGAAACATATAAAATTATGGCAGGCCTGGACAGGCTGAATTCAGAGAGAATGTTTCCAATGGCCGGGGAGCACAGAACCAGGGGCCACAGTCTAAAAATAGCGGGCAAATCATTTAAAACAGAGATGAGGAAGAATTTCTTCACTCAAAGAGTGGTGAGCCTGTGGAATTCCCTGCCACAGAGGGCTGCGAAGGCTAATTCAATAAATATTTTCAAGAGAGAATTGGATATATTTCTGAAGGCTAAGGGGATTAAGGGTTACGGAGAAAAGGCGGGGACGGGGTACTGAACTGGTAAGATCAGCTATGATCTCAGACGAAGATCAGCCATGATCTCATTGAATGGCGGAGCAGGCTCGAAGGGCCGAATGGCCTACTCCTGTTCCTATCTCTATGTTTCTATGTTTCTATGATCCTAGGATGCAGACCATAAGGTCCAAGGAATTATCAGCCTTCAGTCCCATTAGTTTGCATGGTACTTGTCTCTCGTGATAGTGAACATTTTAATTTCCTAACTCACTGTTGCCCCGTGATTATCTACTATTATTGGGATGCTTTTAGTGTCGCCTACTGTGAATAAAAATAAAAATGTTTGTTGAAAGTCTCTGCCATTACCTTGTTTCCCATTATTAATTCTCAATCTCATCCACTAAGGGACCAGCGTTTACTTTAGCTACTCTCTTCCCTTTTTTATACTTGGAGAAGCTTCAACTCTCTGTTTCTATATTTGTTGCTAGTTTACTCTCATTATCTATTCAATCCCTTCTTAATTTTTTTATTCATTCTTTGCTGGTTTCTAAAAAAATCCTAATATTCTGGCCTACCACTAATCTTCGCAACATTGTGTGCCTTTTCTTTCAATTCGGTACCATGCTGAACTTCTTTAGATAGACACGGGTGTTTGGTGCTTTTCGTAGAGAATATACCTTTGTTGAGAGTTATGAAATATTTCCTTAAATGTCTACCACTGCTTATCTACTGTATTACATTTTAATGTATTTTCCCAGGCTATTCCATGCCTTTGTAAATGCATTTCACTAAGGTAAAGACACTAGTTTCAGAACCCTGTTTCTCACCCTCAAACTTAATATGAAATTCTATCAGGATATGATCACTCTTTCCTAGAGGATACATTACGATTAGATCATTAATTAAAATTAGTCTCATTAGACATTACCAGACCTATGATAGCCTGTTCCATGGTTGGTTCCACAACGTATTTTTCTAGGAAAGCGACCCGAATACATTCTATGAACTCGTCCTTAAAGCTACCTTTGCTAGTTTGATTTCCACAATGTATATGAACCGTAAAATCGCCCATGTTTATTGCAGTAGATTTCTTACAGGCCCCCATTATTTCTAGATTAATAAGCTGTCCTATTGTATAGCTGCTGTTAGGGGGCCTGCAGACTTCACCCACCTGTGAGTTATGTCGCTTACTATTACTTACCTCTACCCAAACCGATTCTACGCCTTGCTATTCCAAGCCAAGATCATTTCTGACTATAGTACTGATCTCATCCTTTATCAGCAGAGCTGCCACACCTACTATTCCTTGCTGCCTATCCTTCCAGAAAGTGGCCCCATTGTCAGGTGTTGATTAGTGGATGTCCACTGAGGACACTGTCAGTGTCCATGTTTATACCCTCTGCAATCGGACACACAGCACCTGACTCAGACATGGAACATGCCTATTCCACCGAAGGACACAATCTATAGGAGTTGCCCTTAGACTACTGTTCCGGGGTAAGTCTTCTCCTTATTACAGGATAGGGGAAAGAATTGAAAAATTAAAATAAAAATGTTAGGCTTCTGTATGCTAATGCAGAATTTAAGCTGGTGAGGTTTGAGGATTCCAAGAGGCGTTTAATTCCCCTAAATATTGATTTGTTGTTTCTATAACGTGCTGGTATATTTGTGGCACATTAGAGAATGTAGGCTGTGTGGAAAGGACAATTGAGCATGGTTTAAAATTGGTTGGCATTCGCGATGAGCCCGATTCCTTCTACGGGATAATACCATGAACATTTAGCATAACTTCTTTACTTTTCCTCTCTATTCCTTTATTGAGAAAGCCAAGCATCCCATATGCTTTTCAACAGCCCTCTGATCCTGTCCTACCACCTTCAAAGATCTGTACACATGCACCTCCCGGTCTCTCTGTTCGTGCACCCATTTAAAATTGTACTATTTCGTTCATATTGCCTCTCCTTATTCATCATACCAAAATATATCACATCACATTTCTCTGCATTAAACTACGTCTGCCATGTGTTTTCCTATCAGACGATCAGAGAGTCAGCACCCACAACAACGGCTGGCAACGCATTTCAGAGGCTTACTGCTCTCTGGGAAAAGTACCACCGCCTAAATTCCAATCTATTCCTCTCTCTGTGTCAGGTTGAAAATAAAGTCATGTTATATTAATCGGATTGGAGCACAGGAGCAGATGGGAGGTGTCATTCAACTGGCAAGTTTGGAAGGGCGAATCGGAAAGCGGCTGCGAGATGGTGGCTGTGAGAGTGGCAGCAAGGAGGGCGTGGTCGGTAGATTGTAACAAATGGAAGGAACAAATATGTAAAAATTGTGGAATCTCTTATTAGGTGAACAAACAGCGGGTGTGGAGACATGTGTGTGAATGGCCTCAGGTCAGTTGGTTGACAGAGTTCGTACTGTCCAAGTGCTGAGTTCAGGAGTCTAATTGACAAGAGGCATTTGTACAACTAGTTTCTGCCTGTCAATAGGAACTGAAGAGCAATTATTGCATAGAATGTTTAAGAAGTGATACAGATATTCAGTAAAACTGTCCAGCTTACATGCTTTAAATCTTTTGGTGAAGAGACGAGTTATAAACGCCGCAATATCTGTAACATCTGTCCAGCACTTTAGACCGCTGGGCCACACTATTACATAGACACGCTTTGGGTCTGGAACTACTGACAGCTGATTGAAATTTGGCTTTGTATTGGAAAAGAAGAGTAACAAAGGAAATCAAAGTCGTAGACTGCAAACTCTCTTCTGATATTCCAAGCCACTAGATCAGAAGAAAATACTTATTCACAGGGCAACAGCAATAAGTAGATACCAACAAAAAATGCTGGAAAAACTCAGCAGGACAGGCAGCATCCGTGGAGAGAAAATAGAGTCAACGTTTCGGGGCAAACCCTTTGTCAAGACAGGAAAAGCACAGGAAATGAAATAGATTAAGAGGCCAGGCTGGGAGAGAGCAAAAGAGAAGTGAAGAGACATTAAGAGGTACTCAAAACGAGACGAGATGGTGACAGGACAAGTGGAGACAAAAGACGTTTCTAGATTAGGTGTGAAATGTGCTGCCAGAATGGGACACAGCTGCCATGTGGGAGAGGAAACAAAGGGGAGGGGGGAAGGGCCAAAAGAAAGGTGTGGATAAAAAATAAGTAAAAATATAATAGGGGCCGAGGTTATGATCTGAAATTGTTGAACTCCATATTGAGTCCAGAAGGCTGTAAAGTGCCGAATCAGAAGATGAGGTGCTGTTCCTCGAGCTTACGCTGAGCTTCCGTGGAACAATGTAAGAGCCCGAGTACAGTGAGGTCTGAGTGGGAATGGGGTGGTGAATTAAAATGACAGGCGACCGGAGGATCGGGGTCATCTTCACGGGAATTTACGGAAATTGAATGCAGCCACAGATATATTCTCCAACCACATTCTGTGACACGCACGCGGCCATATAAAGGGACAAAAGCAGCACACGAGAGAAAAGCCAATTTGAATCCAGTTCCTAGTGTCGATCTGCCTCAATTTGGCCGAACGCCATATGAAGCAACAATTTGAATCAGACATTACACTTTGTTTCAGGCTCAAAAGCTTAAGCGATCACACACTGAAAACCGCACAGAAAAAGAAAAGCACAAGGCCCGTGCAAGTCACTAAATTGCTTTCAAACACTGTAACCTGGGTCCCTGGCACTTTTGCCTCACAGCGCCAGGGACCCGGGTTCAAATCTGGCCTCGGGTGACTGTCTGTGTGGAGTTTGCACATTCTCCCCGTGTTTGCATGGGTTTCCTCCGGGTGCTCCGGTTTCCTCCCACAGTCCAAAGATGTGCGGGTTAGGTTGCTTGGCCATGATTAAAAAAAAAAATTGTCCCTTAGTGTTAGGGGGGATTAAATACGTGGGGTTACGGGGTTACGGGGATAGGGCTTGGGTGGGATGGCTGTCGGTGTAGGGACCGGGTGCTAGGGTTTGGATGATCAGCCATGATCTCGTTGAATGGCGGAGCAGGCTCGAAGGGCCGAATGGCCTACTCCTGCTCCTATCTTCTATGTAAAAACCTAATAAGCTCGCGTCAAAAATTTTATGATTAGAAATTCATACCTCTAGCATTTGGCTGAAAAAAGAAGGATTGCACTGGTTGCTCGCATCTCGGCCGTGGCGCCAGCGACAAGAACAAATCATCTGCTCACAACCGAGTCCTCCGACGTACTGGACCTGCTTGTGATGGAGCAGCTCAATCCTCAGGCCCTGATTGGACACATTCAATGGGGGCGTTCTCGCGCCGCTGTAAGTGATTGGTTGGTTGTTGTCACATGATCAGGGTGTGCGGCGCTGCAAGGAATCTGAAGTTGTCTGGCAATTGTTATTTCTTCAAGCTTTCCGTTATTATGCATGTAAGTGTAAACTGAGGAAAGTGTAGAAAAGGGTTTTCAGAATGGATTATCTAATGTGGCCGATTTCCCAGCTTGATTTTCATGGCAAGAACGCGTCACATGGAAAATTGTTATAAGTGGAATAGAATATCCAGGCTGCCCGGCAGGAGACTGATCATGAAGCGATTGTGCTCAAACGCGTCACTTGAACAATTGGTAAATGTGTAAAAGAATATCCAGGCTGCCTGGCAGGAGACTGATCATGAAGCGATTGTGCTCAAACGCGTCACTTGAACAATTGGTAAATGTGTAAAAGAATATCCAGGCTGCCTGGCAGGAGACTGATCGTGAAGCGATTGTTCTCAAACGCGTCACTTGAACAATTGGTAAATGTGTAAAAGAATATCCAGGCTGCCTGGCAGGAGACTAATTGTGAAGCGATTGTTCTCATTGGAAGCAGGAAGGCAGCAGCAGTGTGCTCACCACTGTTCATTTCACGGAATCAAAGACTCCATTTTATACAGGAGGTATGTTTGCAAAAATTAAAAGGCTCTCATAGAAACATAAGTAGGCCATTCGGCCCTTCGAGCCTGCTCCACCATTCAATGAGATCATGGCTGATTATCCAAACCCTAGCACGCGGTCCCTACACCGACAGCCATCCCACCCAAGCCCTAACCCTGTAACCCCACGTATTTAATCCCCCCTAACACTAAGGGCCAATTTTTATCATGGCCAATCAACCTAACCCGCACATTTTTGGACTGTGGGAGGAAACCGGAGCACCCAGAGAAAACCCACGCAAACACAGAATGTGCAAACTCCACATAGTCAGTCACCCGAGGCCGGATTTGAACCCGGCTCCCTGGCGCTGTGAGGCAACAGTGCTAACCACTATGCCACCCTGCTGCCCTTGGTATGCTTACACACAGTGCTTACACACGTCCCTTGGTATGCTTGAATGACTAACCTTTCAGTTGACAGCCGAGTGCTCTGTTCAATTGCGCCACAGAGACAGTCAAGAAATACTTTGCAATTGAAATTGTTCCACAGGAACCCAAGTGATTATGTACCAGAGCGTTCACATCAGAGGCACCGATTTTGCAGCAAATGAGAAGCTGCGTGGGCTTAATCGACCGCCGGGGTAGTCATGGCGGAATGGTTAAGGTGATGGACTAGAAATCCATTGGGGTTTCCCCAAAGATTTCAAATTCTGATCACTACGGAAATGGGGATGTCTTCCCAAACGACCCGTGTTTACTTCATTTTAACTGCTGCCTTTCGGGTCCTGTGCCGAGACACATTCAAAGTTACAATCAAATAACGATTCAAGCAGATAGTAAAAGAAACTCTTCACCACATTATTGCATCATGGCAACACGAGAGGCCGAGGCCACAGGAGAAATACTGCACTGTTTAATGCTCTTGAAACCGTGAAAGCAATTTTAATCGTCGAAAATATTTATTTTGCAACCCATTGAAGAAAATGCCCGTCGTCCGCGCAGCCATCTTCCAGTTGATGCTGCTTCCTACTGCGATGCTTATTTAATGAACTAAGCCAGACGAGCCACAGTTCTCAGACCCGCCGGCCAAGATCGGTACATGAGAACTTAAGAATTAGCAGCAGAATTTGGCCATGCGGCCCTCGAGCCTGCTCTGCCATTCAATAAGATCATGGCTGATCCTCTACCTCAACTGAAATTACCGACCTAGCTCTATATACCTTGATTCCCGTAATGTCCAAATCCATCTTGGTTAGGAAAGTACTCAGCGACTGAACAGCCACAGCCCGCTGCGGTAGAGAATTCCAAAGTTACACAACCCTTAGAATGAAGCATTTTCTCCTCATCTCAGTCCTAAATGACCGGCCCCTTATTCTGAAACTTTGAACCCTATTCCTGGATTCCACAGCCAGGGTAAACAGCCTCTCAGCATCTGCCCAGTGAAGCCCTGAAAGAATTTATATGTTCTTTCTTCGTGCAGTCTGCTGATTTCATTTCACCACAGAAAGCAATGTTTAACTGGATGGACAAGCAGCAGGAAATACAATGCAGCCGCAGATTTATTCACTAAACTGCATTCAAACACAGTAAACAAATCAGCTCGCATCAAAGATTTTGTGATTAGAAATTTACACCTCTAGCTTTTGGCTGAAAACAAGATTGCAAGGGCTGCTTGCTTCTCCATCGCGGTGCCAGTGACAAGAAGAAGTCATCCACTCACAAACAGCGGCAGATGTATTCTCCAACCACATTCTCTGACAGGCACGTGGCCGTATAAAGGGAAAAAAGCTGCACACGAGAGGGAAGGCGATTTGAATCCCGCGAGTAGTGTCGAATTGCCTCAATTTAGCCGAATGCCATATGAAGCAGCAATTTGAATCAGACACTACACTTCGTTTCAGTCTCAAAACGTTAAGTGATCACACACTGCAAACCGCACGCAGATACAAAAGCGCAAGGCCCGTGCGGGCTACTGAACCGCATTCAAACACAGTAACCAAATCAGCTCATGTCCAAGAATTTGTGATTAGTAATTAATACCTCTAGCATTTACATAGACACATAGAATATAGAAGCAGGAGTAGGGCATTCGGCCCCTCGAGCCTGCTCCGCCATTCAATGACGTCATGGCTGATCATCCAAATTCAGTACCCTGTCCCTGCCTTCTCCCCATATCCCTTGATCCCTTTAGCCTTAAGAAATATATCGAACTCCTTCTTGAATATATTTAATGAATTGGCCTCCACTGCCTTCTGTGGTAGAGAATTCCACAGGTTCACCACTCTCTGGGTGAAGAAATTTCTCCTCATCTCTGTCCTAAATGGCCTACCCCTTATCTTTAGACTGTGACCCCTGGTTCTGGACTCCCCCGCCATCGGGAACATCCTTCCTGCATCTAGTCTGTCTAGTCCTGTTACAATTTTATAAGTTTCAATGAGATCCTCTCTCATTCATCTAAGCTCCAACGAGTATAAGCCCAATCGACCCAATCTCTCCTCATACATCATTCCTGCCATCCCAGGTATCAGCCTGGTGAATCATCACTGCACTCCCTCCATGGCAAGAACATCCTTCCTCAGATAAGGCGACCAAAACTGCACACAATACTCAAGATGTGGTCTCACAAAGGCCCTGTACAACTGCAGCAAGATATCCTTGTTCCTTTACTCAAACCCTCTCGCTACGAAGGCCAACATACCACTTGCCTTCTTAACCGCCTACTAATTCTGTCATCTAGATCCTTAATATGTATTGTGAATAGCTGGGGTCCAAGGACCAATCCCTGCGGTACCCCACTAGTCACTGCCTGCCACTCAGGAAAAAAAACACGTTTATTCCAACTCTTTGCTTTCTGTCTGCCAACCAGTTCTCTATCCAAGTCAATACATTGCCCCCAATCCCTTAAATTTACACGCTAATCTCTTATGCTGGACCTTTTCGAAAGCCTTTTGAATGTCCAAATACACCACATCCACTGGTTCTCCCTTATCTATTTTACCAGTTACATCCTCAAAAAATTCCAGGAGATTAGTCAAGCATGATTTACCTTTTGTAAATCCATTTTGAATTTGTCCGATTCTGTCACTGTTTTCCATGTGCTCTGCTATTACATCTTTTATAATGGACTCTAGCATTTTCCCCACTACCGATGTCAGGCTTTCCGGTCTGTAAGTCCCCGTTTTGTCTCTACCACCTTTTTTGAATAGTGGGGTAACATTAGCTACCCTCCAATCCATGGGTACCATTCCAGGTTCTATCGAATGTTGGAAGATGATCAGCAAAGCATCTACTATTTCTAGGACCACTTCCTTAAGTACCCTAGGATGTAGATTATCAGGCCCTGGGGATTTATCGGCCTTCAATCCCGTCAATGTCACTAACACCATTTCTCTACAAATACTGATTTCTTTCAGTTCCTCCCATTCATTAGACCTTATGTTCTCCGACATCTCTGGGAGGTTATTTGTGTCCTCCTTTGTGAAGACAGAACCAAAATATGTATTTAATTGGACTGCCATTTCATTGTTCCCCATTATAAATTCCCCTGATTCTGACTGCAAGGGACCTCCGCTTGACTTCACAATCTTTTTCTCTTCACATATCCATAAAAGCTTTTACAGTCAGTTTTTATGTTCCCTGAAAGCTTACTCTCATATTCTATTCTCCCCCTCTTAATTAATCCCTTTGACCTCATTTGCTGAATCCTAAACTGCTCCCAATCCTCATGTTTGCTGCTTTTTCTGGCCAATGTATATGTCCTCTCCTTGGATCTTATGCTATCCCTAATTTCCCTTGGTAACCACGGTTGAGTCACCTTTTTTGTTTTATTTCTATGCCAAACAGGAATGCACATATTCTGTTGTTCATCCATGCGATCTTTAAATGTTTGCCATTGCCTATCCACCGTCAACACTTTAAGTAACGTTCCCCAATCCATCCTTGCCAACTCGCGCCTCATACCATCGCAGTTTCCTTTAATTAATTTCAGGTCTCTAGTCTCTGAGTCAACTCTTCACTCTCCATCTTACTGAAGAATTCTATCATATTAGGATCGCTCCTCCCCAAGGGGCCTCGCACAACAACATTGCTAATTAATCCTTTCTCATTACATAATCCCCAGTCTAAGATGGCCTGACCTCTAGTTGGTTCCTCGACATATTGGTCCAGGAAACCATCCCGTATACACTCTAGGAATTCCTCCTCCACAGTATTGTTACTAATTTGGTTAGCCCAATCTATCTGTAGATTAAAGTCACCCATGATAACTGCTGTGCCCTTATTGCATGCGTCTCTGATTTCCCTTTTAGTGCCATCCCCAACATCAGCATTACTGTTTGGAGGTCTGTATACAACTCCCACTAACGTATCCTGCCCCTTAGTATTTCTCAGCTCTGCCCATACAGATTCCACATCATCAGAGCTAATATCCTCCCTTACTATTGTGTTAATCTCCTATTTAACCAGCAATGCTACCCCACCTCCTTTATTTTTTTGCCTGTCTTTCCTGAATGTTGAATACCCCTGGTTGTCGATTTCCCAGACTTGGCCATCCTGGAGCCATGTCTCCATAATTCCAGTTACATCATATCTGTTTACATCTATTTGCACAGATAATTGATCCACATTATTAGGAATGCTCCTTGCATTAAGACGCAAAACCTTCAGGCTTGTTTTCTTAGAACTTGTAGTCCTTTTGGAATTATTAATTACTGCAGCCCTGTTTGATTTACTCCCTTGATTTCTCTGCCTTCCACTTTTGATTTTCTCCTTTATGTCTTTTGATTCTATCCTTGCTTCACTTACCTCTGTCTCCTGGCACAGGTTCCAAACCCCTGCCATTTTAGTTTAAGCCCTCCACAACATAACTAGCAAACACTCACCCTAGGACATCTATCGTGGTCAGACCCAGGAGCAAACCGGCATGTTTGCACTGGTCCCACCTCCCCCAGAACCGGTTCCACTCTCCCAGGAATGTGAATCCCTCCCCCTTGCACCATTCCACTAGCCACGTATTCATCTGAAATATCCTTCTATTTCTACTCTGATTAGCACGTGGCACTGGTAGCAATCCGGAGATTACTACCTTTGAAGTCCTATTTTTTAATTTACCTCCTAACTTCTGTTTGTTTGGTCAGGTTGTGGTCTGTGGGTCAGTTTCTGTGTGTTCGGTCAGTTTGTGTTCAGTATGTCAGTTACTGTGTGTTCGGTCTGGTTGTGGTCAGTGTGACAGTTTCTATGTTTGCAGACAGGTTGTGGTCAGTGGGTCAGTTTCTGTGTATTCGGTCTCGCTGTGGTCAGTGGGTCAGTTTCTGTGTGTTCGTCAGTGTGGGGTCTGTGGGTCAGTTTCTATGTGTTCGAGCAGGTTCTGGTCAGTGTGTCAGTTTCTGTGTTTTTGGTCAGGTTGTGGTCAGTGGGTCAGTTTCTGTCAGTTTGGTCAGGTTGTGGCCAGTGTGACAGTTTCTGTGTGTTCGTTCAGCTTGTGGTCAGTGGGTCTGTTTCTGTGTGATCCATCAGTTTGTTTTCAGTGGGACAGTCCCTGTGTGTTCGATCAGCTTCTGGTCAGCGGTTCAGTTTCTGTGTGTTTGGTCTGCTTGTGGTCAGTGGGTCAGTTTCTGTGTGTTCGGTCTGCTTGTGGTCTGTGGGTCAGTTTCTGTGCATTCGGTCAGGTTGTGTTCAGTATGTCAGTTACTGTGTGCTCAGTCTTATTGTGTTCAATGGGTCAGTTGCTGTGTTTTCAGATAGGTTTTGTTCAGTGGATCAGTTTCTGTGTGAACGGTAAGGTTGTGTTCAGTGGGTCAGTTTCTGTGTTTCCGGTCAGCTTGTGGTCAATGGGTCAGTTTCTGAGTGTTCGGCTATGTTGTGGGCAATGGTCAGTTTCTGAGTGTTCGGTCAGGTTGTTGTCATTGGGTCAGTTTCTGTGTGTTCGGTCAGGTTGTGGTCAGTGGGTCAGTTATTGTGTGCTCGGTCAGGTTGTGGTCAGTGGGTCATTTACCGTGTGTTCGGTCAGATTGTGGTCAGTTTGTCAGTTTCTGTGTGTTCGGTGAGATTGTGGTCAGTAGGTCAGTTTCCGTGTGTTTGGTCAAGTTGTTGTCATTGGGTCAGCTTCTGTGTGTTCGGTCATGTTGTGATCAGTGGGTCAGTTACTGTGTGCTCGGTCATGATGTGGTCAGCCGGTCAGTTTCTGTGTTTTCGTTCAGTTTCTGTGTGTTCGGTGAGGATGTTTTCTGTGGGTCAGTTTCTGTGTTTTCTGTCAGGTTGTGGTCAGTGGGTCAGTTTCTGTGTTTTCGGTCAGCTTGTGGTCAATGGGTCAGTTTCTGAGGGTTCGGCTATGTTGTGGCCAATGGGTCAGTTTCTGAGTGTTCGGTCAGGTTGTTGTCATTGGGTCAGTTTCTGTGTGTTCTGTCAGGTTGTGGTCAGTGGGTCAGTTTCTGTGTGTTCAGTCCAGTTGTGGTCATTGGGAAAGTTTCTGTGTGATTGGTCAGGTTGTGGTCAGTGGGTCAGTTTCTGTCTTTTTGATCAGTGTTCGGTCAGCAGGTCAGTTTCTGGGTGTTCGTTCAGGTTGTGTTCCATGGGTCAGTTACTCTGTGCTCGGTCTGGTTGTATTCAGTGGGTTAGTTACTGTGTGTTCGATCTAGTTGTGTTCAGTGGGTCAGCTTCTGTGTTTTCGGCCTGGCTGTGGTCAGTGGGTCAGTTTCTGTGTGTTCGGTCAGGTTGTGTTCAGTGGGTCCGTTTCTGTGTTTTCGGTCAGGTTGTGGTCTGTGGGGCAGTTTCTGTGTGCTCATTCTGGTTGTGGTCAGTGGGTCAGTTTCTTTGTTTTCTATCAGTTTCTGGTCATTGGTTCAGTTTCTGTGTGTTCGGTCATTTATTGGTCAGTGAGTCAGTTACTGTGCGCTCGGTCAGGTTGTTGTCAGTGGGTCAGTTTATGTGTGATCGGTCAGGTTGTTTTCAGTGGGACAGTTTCTGTGTGTTCGGTCAGCTTCTGGTCAGCGTGTCAGTTTCTGTGTTTCGGTCAGGTTGTGTTCAGTATGTCAGTTACTGTGTGCTCGGTCTGGTTGTGGTCAGTGGGTCAGTTTCTGTGTTTTCGGACATGTGGTGGTCAGTGGGTCAGTTTCTGTGTGTTCGGTCAGGTTGTGGTCTGTGGGTCAGTTTCTATGTGTTCGGTCAGGTTTTGTTCAATATGTCAGTTACTGTGTGCTCGGTCTGGTTGTGGTCAGTGGGTCAGTTTCTGTGTGTTCGGTAAGGTTGTGTTCAGTTGTTCAGTTTCTGTTTTTTCGGTCAGCTTGTGGTCAGCGGATCAGCTTCTGTTTGTTTATCAGGTTGTGGTCTGTGGGTCAGTTTTTGTGTGTTCGGTCAGGTTGTGTTCAGTATGTCAGTTACTGTGTGCTCGGTCTGGTTGTGGTCAGTAGGTCAGTTTCTGTGTATTCGGTCTGGCTGTGGTCAGTGGGTCAGTTTCTGTGTGTTCGGCAGCTTGTGGTCTGTGGGTCAGTTTCTATGTGTTCGGTCAGGTTGTGGTCAATGGGTCAGTTACTGTGTGCTTGGTCAGGTTGTGGTCAGTGGGTCATTTTCTGTGTGTTCAGAGAGGTTGTGGTCAGTGGGTCAGTTTCTGTGTGTTTAGTCAAGTTGTGGTCAGTGGGTCAGTTTCCATGTGTTCGGTCAGGTTGTGTTCAGTGTGTCAGTTTCTATGTGTTCGGTCTGGTTGTGGTCAGTGGGTCAGTTTCTGTGTGTTCGATCAGATTCTGTGTGTTCAGTGAGGATGTTGCCTGTGGGTCATTTTCTGTATTTTCTGTCAGGTTGTGGTCAGTGGGTCAATTTCTGTGTCTTCGGACAGCTTGTGGTCAATGGGTCAGTTTCTGTGTGTTTGGCTGTGTTGTGGCCAGTGGGTCAGCTTCGGAGTGTTCGGTCAATTTGTGGTCAGTGTGTCAGTTTCTTTTTGATCGGTCAACTTGTGTTCAGTGGGACAGTTTCTGTGTGTTCTGTGAGCTTTTGGTCAGTAGGTCAGTTTCTGTGTGTTCAGTCAAGTTGTGGTCAGTGGGTCAGTTTCTGTCTGCTTGTTGGGTTTTGGTCAGTGGGTCAGTTTCTGTCTTTTTGATCAGTGTTCGTTCAGAAGGTCAGTTTCAGCGTGTTCGTTCAGGTTGTGTTCAGTGGGTCAGTCTCTGTGCGTTCGGTCAGGTTGTGGTCAGTGGTTCAGTTTCTGTGGGTTCGGACAAATTGTGGTCAGTGGTTCAGTTTCTGGTGTTTGATCAGGTTGTGGTCAATGGGTCAGCTTCTGTGTGTTCAGTCAGGTTGTGGTAAGTGGGTCAGTTCCTGTGTGTTCTTTCAGCTTGTGGTCAATGGGTCAGTTTCTGTGTGTTCGGTCAGGTTGTGGTCAGTGGGTCAGTTACTTGCTGCTCGGTTTTGTTGTTGTCAGTGGGTCAGCTTCTGTGTGTTCGGAAATGTTGCGGCCAGTGGTTCAGTTTCATTGTGCTCGGTCAGGTTGTGGTCAGTGGGGCAGTTTCTGTGCATTCGGTCTGGTTGTAGTCTGTGGGTCAGTTTCTCTGTGTTCAGACAGTTTGTGGGCTGTAGCTCAGCTTCTGCTTGTTCGGACAGGTTTTGGTCATTGGATCAGTTTCTGTGTGCACGGTCAGGTTGTATTCAGTCTGTCAGTTACTCTGTGCTCGGTCAGGTTGAGGTCAGTGGGTCAGTTTCTGTGTGTTCATTCAGGTTGTGGGCTGTGGGTCAGTTTCTGCGTGTTCGGACAGGTTGTGGCCATTGAATCAATTTCTGTGTGTTCGGTCAGGTTGCGGTCAGTGGGTCAGTTTCTGTGTGTTTGGTCAGCTTGTGATTATTGGAACAGTTTCTGTGCTTTCGCTGAGGTAGTGGTCAGTGGGTGAGTTTCTGAGTGTTCAGTCAGGTTGTGGTCTGTGGATCAGTTTCTGTGTGTTTGGTCAGGTTGTGCTCATTGGATCAGTTTCTGTGTGCTCGGTCAGGTTGTTGTTCAGTCTGTTAGTTACTGTGTGCTCGGTCAGGTTGTGGTCAACATCTCATTTTCTGTGTGTTCGTTCAGGCTGTGGTCAGTGGGTCAGTTTCTATGTGTTTGTTCAGGTTGTGGTCAGGGGGTCAATCTCTGTGTGTTCGGTTAGGTTGTGGTCAGTGTGTCAGTTTCTGTGCATTTGTTCAGGTTGTGGTCAATGGGTCAATTGCTGTGTGATCGTTCAGGTTGTGGTCAATGGGTCAATTTCTGTGTGTTCCTTCAGGTTGTGGTCAGTGGGTCAGTTTCTGTGCGTTTGTTCACGTGGTCAGTGGGTCAGTTACTGTGTGTTCGGTCAGTTTGTGGTCAGTGAGTCAGTTTCTGTGTGTTCGTTCAGGTTGTGGTCAGTAGGTCAGTCTCTGTGTGTCGGTTAGGTTGTGGTCAGTGGGTCAGTTTCTATGTGCTCGGTCAGGTTGTGGTCAGTGAGTCAGCTTCTGTGTTTTCGGTCAGCATGTGGTCAATGGCTCATTTCCTGTGTGTTCGGTCAGGTTGTGGTCTCTGGGTGAGTTTCTGTAAGATCGGTCAGGTTGTGTTCAGTGGGGCAGTTTCTGTGTGTACAGTCATGTTGTGTTCATTGGGTCACTTACTGTGTGCTCGGTCAGGTTGTGGTTAATGAATCAGTTTCTGTGTGTTCGGTCAGCTTGTTTTCAGTGGGTCAGCTTCTTTGTGTTCGGTCAGCTTCAGGTCAGCGGGTCAGTGTCTGTGTGTTCGGTCAATTTGTGTTCAATATGTCAGTTACTGTGTGCTCGGTCTGGTTGTGGTCATTGTGTCAGTTTCAGTATTTTCGGAGAGGTTGTGGCCAGTGGGTCAGTTTCTGTGTGTTCGGTCAGGTTGTGTTCTGTGGGTCCGTTTCTGTGTGTTACATCAGGCTGAGGTCAATGGGTCAGTTTCTGTGTGTTCAGTCAGTTTGTGGTCAGTGGGTCAGTTTCTGTGCATTCGGTCAGGTTGTGGTCACTGGGTCAGTTACTGTGTGTTTGGACAAGTTGTGGTCAGTGGTTCAGTTTCTGTGTGTTCGATCAGTTTGTGGTCAGTGGGTCAGTTTCTGTGTGTTCAGTCAGGTTGTGGAAAGTGGGTCAGTTCCTGTGTGTTCGGTCAGGTTGTGATCAGTGGGTCAGTTTCTGTGTGTTCGGTCAGGTTGTAGAAGGTGGGTCAGTTCCTGTGTGTTCTGTCAGCTTTTGGTCAATGGGTCAGTTTCTGTGTGTTCAGTCAGGTTGTGGTCTGTGGGGCAGTTACTGTATGATCGGTCAGATTGAGGTCAGTGGTTCACTTTCTGCTTGTTCGGTCTGGTTGTAATCTCTGGGCCAGTTGCTCTGTGTTCGGACAGGTTGTGGTCAATGGTTCAGTTTCTGTGTGTTCAGACAGGTTGTGGTCAGTGGGACAGTTTCTGTGTGCTCGGTCAGGTTGTGGAAAGTGGTTCAGTCTCTGTGTGTCCGGTTAGGTTGTGCCCAGTCTGTCAGTTTCTGTGTGTTTGTTCATGTTGTGGTCAGTGGGTCAGTTTCTGTGTGTTCGTTCAGGTTGTGGGCAGTGGGTCAGTTTCTGTGTGTTTGTTCAGGTTGTGGTCAGTGGGTCAGTTTCTGTGTGTTCATTCAGTTTGTGGTCAGTGGGTCAGTTTCTGTGTGTTGTTCAGGTTGTGGTCAGTGGGTCAGGTTCTGTGTGTTCGTTCAGGTTGTGTTCAGTGGGTCAGTTTCTGTGTGTTTGGTCAGCTTGTGATCATTGGAACAGTTTCTGTGCTTTCGCTGAGGTAGTGGTCAGTGGGTGAGTTTCTGAGTGTTCAGTCGGGTTGTGGTCTGTGGATCAGTTTCTGTGTGTTCGGTCAGGTTGTGCTCATTGGATCAGTTTCTGTGTGCTCGGTCAGGTTGTTGTTCAGTCTGTCAGTTACTGTGTGCTCGGTCAGGTTGTGGTCAACATCTCATTTTCTGTGTGTTCGTTCAGGCTGTGGTCAGTGGGTCAGTTTCTATGTGTTTGTTCAGGTTGTGGTCAGGGGGTCAATCTCTGTGTGTTCGGTTAGTTTGTGGTCAGTGTGTCAGTTTCTGTGCATTTGTTCAGGTTGTGGTCAATGGGTCAATTTCTGTGTGATCGTTCAGGTTGTGGTCAGTGGGTCAGGTTCTGTGTGTTCGTTCAGGTTGTGTTCAGTGGGTCAGTTTCTGTGTGTTCGGTCAGTTTATGGTCAGTGATTCAGTTTCCGTGTGTTCGGTCAGGTTGTGTTCAGTGGATCAGTTTCTGTGCATTCAGTCAGGTTGTGGTCAGTTTCTGTGTGTTCTGTCAACTTATGGTCATTGGTTCAGTTTCTGTGTGTTCGATCAGGTTGTGGTCAGTGGGTCAGTTTCTGTGTACTCGGTCAGATTGTGGAAAGTGGGTCAGTTCCTTTGTGTTCGGTCAGCTTGTGGTCAATGGGTCAGTTTCTGTTTGTTCGGTCAGTTTGTGATCA